>NW_022196899.1:2779890-2873243 GCF_008632895.1 Mastomys coucha
GGGAAATCAAAGTGTTTCAAATGTTCAAAGAGAATGTTTGGAGATTTTATAATGTTTAAAATTAGTGACATTTTATCCATTGAAAATTATATGATGAATTGTCATATAGACTTAACAATATCTCTATTTCAAAAGTACCCTGTTGTTTATAATTAAATTCTAATATATCCATTGAATTTAACACCTGCAGAGAAAGTTGTATTAAGTTGATAGATTGTTTAGACCTTTTCCTCCCAGACAAGAGTCAACTAGCTTAACAATAGTGTAGAGGTTCAGAGAAAAAAATGAACTGGAAAAAAATAGTAAATTTATACAAGAGAAAAGAAATTTAGTAAAATATTAGGCCATACACACACCAAAAATAAACAAACACCTAGGAAATAATTTGAAACAACCCCAAACTTTTAAGAATTCGCTGTATGATAAAATGTGTAATTTCAAAAAATAGACACAGATATTACACTTTAAAACCATTGTATTTAACTCAGTTGATATAGCTATTTACCTTTTCCTTCTTAAAACGTTTTCTTTATTTGTCTCTGCTGGGTCCTTTATCTATGATATCCCATCGTATTAATGTACTAAGGTGATATAAAAATTTCCCAAGTTTATTTGCTTATATGACAGAAATGCCTTTTCTAATATCTGTAGACCGATGCCCTTAAATGAAGGCAGCAAATGTTCACAGAGTGCTCTCTTGTCGTGTAGATCACTGGTGGCCTTAATGTGTCTTCAGGTTACAGAAAGGCAAGTTTTGTGCCTCCTCTTTCTCTGAGGGTGCAAATGGTGAACAAGCGACTTTTTCTTTTCTTTGTGATATCATTTACCCTCTATCTCTTAACCTCAAACTGTGTCTCTAGATTCCTTTTCATAAGAATTAGGACTTTACTATATAAACTTGGGTACAGAAGTAGACGTAACTTCCCTCTATATCTCTGGCATAAAGTTATATCTGTTTTTTATCTTTTAGTTTCTCTCTCTCTCTCTCTCTCTCTCTCTCTCTCTCTCTCTCTCTCTGGTCTGTAGCAGCTGATTTTCAAGCTATTGTGCAAACCTAGTAAACAGGAACATCTCATAAAAACACCCGGAGGCCAGGAATTTCCGTTGAGCTTAAGGTCAGGAAATTTCAAAAGAATTCACTGAGTAACATCCAGCCTCAGAAGATGTCCCAACTGCAGGGAGTAAAGGTTCCAGGAGATGTCCCTACATCTGGCAAAGGATCTCTGACAACCCCTTCTGGGTGCCAGATATCACCTCACCTGGGGCCATCAATGGACACAAAGAACAATGGGCTCCACCAATGAGAGATAACCAACTCATACTGTTATCTAATACCTATATTCTGAAAAAGTATAAAGAGTGGGTGCTTTTGTTCTTGGGGGGTCACTACCTCTCCTTCATGTCTAGGACAACCCCAGTGCACTGGGACAATAAAAATCCTCTTGCTTTTTGCATCGATCCAGGCTCCACATGGTTCACTCAAGGGGTCTCCGGTAAGCTAAGGCTCGTCAGAGTCTTACACTATGTCCCCATCTTTCCCTGTTTCTAGTGATCATAATTCAGTTTAATTATCTTCCATCCTGCACCAGGGTACAGAGTGATAAACAAAATATGCTCAAATGACAGAAACACACATTCAAGATCAACTTAAAAATAACGTTGTCATTTCTTCCTTTGATGTTCATCCAGGGTCATAGTCCCTTACATGATCAACTATCTCATCATGAGAAACAACTTAAGGACGAGACATATGGCACAGATCTGAGCTAGTGAACTAGAAATCAAGAAGCCCAAGTATAGATGTAAATCTCCTTCCGGCCTATGGAACATTCAAGGTAGGAAATTTTGAGTATGAATTTTGACTGAAACTTTGTTCAAGAGATTGAGAGAGATTAAGCCAGAAATATTGAACTAAGCTATACTTAGATTTCTGATCTATGCAAATTGTAGTAGAAATTAAAAATTCATTGGTCTAAACATTAGGAGGTACCCTGTGCCTGGTTCTGAGACTTTTATATATTTTCTGAATGTGTCTCTAGTACTACAAGGAAAAAAACAACAACAATTGACAAATAGGATCTCAGGGAAATGAACAGCTGTGTGCAGCAAAGGAAATTGTCAGCAGAGTGAAGAGGAAGCCCCAAGAGTAGGAAAAAATGCCGTATTCACACAACAGAAGATTAGTGTCTACAACATACAAACTCCAAATATCCTGAAGTCAAACAACCAATTTTAAAGTTAACAACCAACCTGGACAGAGAAATCTTAACATAAAAAAATAAAAATACTTTAAGCAGACATATGTAAAATTTCAGCATCATTGGCCATCAAGAGAATTTAGACTTAAAACTAGTTTGATATTTCATCACACCCCCCATCAGAATAGTCATTATGAGGAATTTAAACGACAAGTTCAGGGATCAATACATTAAAGTGGAAACCTTAGACACTGTGATCTTTCATAATATATGTGTCCAAATTTGAAATATGTCACTTTGTTTTTTAACTTGTAGTACATTTACAAAGCCCAGGCTCTATATATAGGTTAGGGGGGGACACTAATTGAGAGATAGAGGACCATAGAATGTAGCTAAAATTAAATAAAGAAGAAAAATTCAAGTAAGTCATGTGTTGATGGCAGGGAAACAGGGAGGTGGAGAAAGAGTTGACAATAATGAAGGATTTGGCTTTAAACTTGATAAATCCAATTAGAAAAAAATTTACTTCAGTAGTTATCATAATGTTCTCTATCTGAATAGAGACACAATGATGTTGTTTGTGTGCTTGTGTTATTTACCAAGCTTAAAATACAAAGGGAAATACTCTGCTACAATTAAAAGTAAAATATAACGATTGCTCTCAAGTTATCCTGATACAGATGGGACTTTTTCCTCCTGTATCTTTCACAGACAAATGAAAATCGAGCGTATAGATACCCCAATTACTATAATAATAGCATTATTGTTAATTATTTTTTTAATCCTTAAAAATGATTGCTCCATTAAAAAAGTTTAAAACGAAAATCTAAGACACAGTGAGACACACCTTCAAATCCACTAGCCAGGAGGCAGATGCAGGTGATTTCTGTGACTTTATGACCAGCCTTATCCCATCACAGGTATACGCAGGAAAATCATGTCTCAAATTAAATAAGTATTTCTTGTTTATTAAATAACAATAAATAATAAATTGATAAATACATAAAAATTTTTTACATGTATTATGAAATTTTAGTGAGTTCAAAATTCTGTATTGCGGTAACAGTAAAACATTTTATTATAACTAATAACAAGACTTAGAAGACCTTTGCATTTGTTCTTATGAAAGAGATCAGTTATTGCTTTCCTACCATCTACTGTTCTTAATTTCACCTACTAATATACCATTCAGTGATATTTATCTCATCTATTTCTATTTAAAACCTATGTAAAGTAGAGAGCATAACAGCAGAAAAGTATAGGGAACCTGTAGTAAAACATGTTATATATAACAGTCTGCCCTTGAACTCAAAGATTATTTTGTAAGTAATAAAATGTTATAAATTTTATGTACTAAGTATTAGAAAAGCAGAAACCTAACTGGTTCTCACTTATAAGTGGGAGAGGGTGGGGTGGCAAGCATGGGGGGAGGCAACAAGGGTTTGTCCTTGTTGTTTTTGTTTGTGTGTTTGTTTGTTTTTTGGAGGGGAAACTGGGAAAGGAGAAATCATATGACATGTAAATAAAGAAAATACCTAATAAAAAACATTTTAAGTAAATAGAATTAAAAAACATATTTTAAGTAAATAGAATTTGAAAAAAATTCCAATTCTATTGACTTTAGTAGTTTATATATTGAATATCAGTTTTAACCTAATGAACACATGATGCCAAATATCTCGAAACTCTTTGATGCTATATAATAATGGTACTTCTGATTTTTCATTAACGACAGGATTAGATTCTATTTATGATAAGTTCTACATATTTATTAATGTCAAAAGCATTGAAGGTAGTGAAAAATAAAACCATTACAAAAGATGTATCTAACAAATATTTATTGAATTTTCTATATGTGCTGTCTGTGAATTTGTGTGTAGGGACTAAAGAAAACCTAAAGTTTTGATTTTTAGGCTGTTTTGCCTTACTTAGTCATTAAGCAATCAACAAACAAATTACATGATAATATTTAGAAGGTGTTGTCAATTGCTATCATCAGTTAATATTAACTAAGTGGTAAATGGAAAGCTGTTCAATGGAAAGGAAGGCATGAATGAAAACTTTGGGAAAAAAAATCTTCATAGAGGTAAGCATATACAAAGAAAAGAATGCTAAAATCATGAAACCTGTGGTAAGTAGATTGAAGGGTGTAGAATTTCCAGAACTTGATGATTCAATGAAGGAATAGAAGGGACTTGGCAGAAAAAGAAATGACCATTGTTTGTAACTATTTACCAGTCTCAAGAGTCTTGTTTTCACTTAATTAAAATTTGCGAAGTCACAGTCTGGTTTTTTGTTGTTGTTGTTGTTGAGATAAGGTTTTGCTTCTTTACTCAGGCTTCTCAAATTTAAGAAATCCTCTAGCATTAGATTCCAAATTTCCAACTGTATTGTCATCGCATCAGCTTGTGATCATGAGTAAAATGATATAAATAGATGTTTTAATTTTCAATGTTTTAAATTATTCGTTTCTTTTATGATAGTGGATCATAAGGCCATGGACACAGAGAAGAAAAGGATAAACTTACAAGCTTAGCATAAACTTACAAGTCACATTAGCTCAGTTTAGCATATGGAACAGAAGGGCAAGAACAGAAGAAATGGGTTGGATTATGGGCATGTTCTAACATATACTTGATATGACTGAATGTAGAATGTAGTTAAAACAGACAAGACAAGGTAAAGAATGATTGAATCTCTGGCAGTAACCAAATAAAGCAAAATTATAGCAAAGCAGATTGAAGAATGAAAATTATTATTTTCAAATATATTTGGACCTTCAGGTTGAGGCATACAAGAAGCAGCTGAATACGAGAATTTAGATTGCCAAATGTGTGTCTGAACTAAATACGAAAGGTAGAAAATCACTAATATATGCACATTACTAAAATTATAGGCAAGTTAAAACTACATTGAAATTATCTTTCACCAAGTTGAAATGACTATCATCCAGAAAACAAAAAAGAAAGACATGCTATTAAGGGTCCAGAAAATAAAGATGGCTTATACACTTCTTTTGGGAATATAAACCAGTCCATTCTCCTTGGACACAGCAAGAATGTTGTTTAAAAACCCAAAGGTAGAACTACTATATTCTCTAACTATATTACCCCTTTGTATAAATCTGAAGGAATTTCATTCTTCATGCCACAGGGATGAATTCACAGCTCAGTTCATTGTTCCTCTACATACAATAGTCAAGCTGTAATCAGCCAAGAAGCCCATCAACAATGAATACATATGGAAATGTGAAAATGGGAGGGTTTTTTTGCTGTTGTTTTGTTTTGTTTTTTTGTTTTATATCAGCACATGTGGGTATTTTTCAGGCAAGAAGATTAAACACAAAATTACAACAATTGTGTGTGGAGTGACTTGGATGGAGACTTGCATCCATAACCATGGAATCTAAAATTTTAAAACACATGTGTTATGGTTAACCATAATTAACTGTCAATTGTATGCAATTTAGAATACCTATGTAGACAAATTTCTGATCAGTGCTGGAGATATTATCTAGATTAGGTTAGTGGAATTGGGAAGACCCATTCAAAGGTTGGAAATACCACTCAAAGGGTAGAGGTTTGAGACGGAATGAAAAGGAGACAAGCTGAAAACACTCCTTCCTTCTGAGCTTCTCACTGTGTGTGCTTCATGATTCTGCTGTCTGGAATCCCCTGCAACGATCCTCTGTACTCTCAAGTATGAGTCAAAACAAGCCCTTCTCTCCTTCAGTTATTATTTTAGCTATTTAATCATGTGTGTAAATACAGTATAGTTAAATAAATAATACCAATTGAGCCAACAATGTTCTCTGCAAGACCCAAAAACCTTCTAACAAAAAAACCAACACCAGGCATGAGAAGTCCTCTTTTGAGTTTTTCAAGGTTGTTCAAAAGACTGCCAAAACAGAGGTCATGGCTATTGTCCTTGGTTAATCCCCAGATGTTGAAAATAAGTGTCTTAGTTCAATTGCTGTGAACAGATACCATGAGCAAGGCATCTCTTATAAAGGCAACATTTAATTGGAGCTGGCTTACAGGTTCAGAGATTCAGTCCAGTATCATCAAAGCAGGAGCATGGCAGTGTTCAGGCAGCCATGGTACAGGGGAAGCTGAGAAAAATACATCTTTATCTTCAAGCCTCTAGAAGACTGATTTCTAGCGACCTAGGACTAGGTTATTAAAGCCCATGCCCACTTAAGTGAGACACTTACTCCAATAAGGCCATATCTCCTAATAATGCCACTACCTAGCCTAAGCATATAAAAACCATCATAGTAAGTCTCTATTGCTGAAGACATGCATTTCAGTCACAGGTTGCAGAGGTCCTTGAGTTGGAACTAAGCTAAATGCCTCTACCCTGAGAACTAACACATACCTATGCACATGGAACAGAAAGTTCCATGCAAGATTCCAAAGAAAGGGAACAACCTTCAGTCCTATCCAGGTATGACATGAGACCTATGAATCGAAATCAGAAGAAGGACCAGAATGGTAAATAATCCTAAGAGTTTTGTTAGTCCCAAATGAAGTTTGACGGTAATCAATAACTTTCTGATTGAATCTAACACCTGCTTAACAAGAAAAGTAGTATTTGGTGCCAGAAAATGAGCCAACTACACAGGGCTAGTGAAATAATCAATCTTGGTAGAGACCACGCAGCAGACATTTTACTAAACCAGGCTAAAACCTAACTGCATTCTCTATATTTGTCATTATAGCTATTGATAAGTGTAGTCCTCACCCTGCACCAAGCTAATGTTTCTTTGCAAGAAACAGAGGCCATGAGAGATACAAGCAAGCAGTCAAAATGCAGTGTTGTAGAGCCCTCTACAATTCCCACACCGAGGTTCAGTGATCACCGTGGGAAACGAGAGAAGACGTGTTTAATGGCCTGAGGAGCGGGATGCTTTCTGTGAGATTCTGTCTCCTAAGGAAGTCATAATCTACACCCATAAATTCTCACTCGCATGACAAAAACAATAGATATGATGAAATGGAAGTGAAAGTCACAGAAAGACTCATCCCCCCCCCCCACTCCAGAAAAATCTACAGGCGTCTAAGGGATACTGAAAGTAGTGAAATAGGCTTTCCGATGGAAGAGCATACCAATTTGTTATCCAATACTAAACATTGAGCCCTAAAACATCAGACAAGGAACATCCAGAATGATCAAGTTGTACTTATATCAACAATTAATGAAGAAGGGCATGAATTTTAAAAAAGAACAAGGAGAAATACTCCTTGAGAAAGTTTGGAGGTAGTAAAAGGAAGAAGTAAATTATGTAATTATATTGTGTTATATTTTCAAAAAGTAAAAGTATGAATTCAAAAAATAAAATAAAGCATATGTGTGTAGTGCATGTGTGTATATATATATATATATGTGTGTGTGTGTGTGTGTGTGTGTGTGTGTGTGTGTGTGTGTGTGTGCATAGGTATGTGTGTTTTTAAAACACTTTGTTACTATTAGCATCTCATGTACATTAGATGGAGATGAGACTTATGAGAAATAAATATAGCTCTCACTGCTCATATAGAAGCTTCCCTTTGTATAAGATGGAGACAATCACACACACACACACACACACACACACACACACACACAAAATAACCCTAAACCAATCAATATACAGAGAACAACTGATCATGCCGCCAGGTCTAATGGAAATATTTACAATACAACTCTTGGACCAAGTACATGGAAGCGGGAGCAGAAGACTGAAGGAACCATATAACCAGGAAATCTGCTGTGAGGTTGTATCTTTTTAGAAACGACAAGGACGCTATACCTAGGATACCTCAATAGGATGCTTCCTGAACGAGGCCTGAATAATGGCATTGTTAAGTGAAATACTAACATCTCAAAAGCCTCTATCCTTAGACAAAGATCCCTAGGTCCTCACTACTGATGAGAGTGGTAAGATTAGTCTCTTACAGAGATGAGTCGCCTAGTTGCTTATTCTTTACTAAATGCTCAGTCCTGAAATCATATGCATACAAGCACCATTCAACAGACTCATCTGGCCTCCCCACCATCATGTTATGTGACACTGGAGGGGAAAGACACCCAGATATCTGCCCTCTGCCTCACAGCAGGCCCATAGACACAAAGAATCAGGAAAGCTGGCTCCCTTGTCATGATAGTTGGAGATCTAGCCCTGCCCATCACTGGCTGTAGCACATGAGAAAAAAAGCAATCCCTGAACCTCACCAGAACAACACAGTGAAATGGTCCTTGAGAATAAAGGGAGGCATGACCAATCCCTAATGGTGAAAGTGGGAGAGCTAGCTGGTCCAGCCCCTTGCCAGCTATAGCACATGGGACAGTGAACTCTGTACCTCCAGTGGACAGGACAGTGGAGCTGGCTCTGCAGGTGTGGGTGCAGATGAGCTGATCCAAGGGCATGGGAGCAGGAGAGCTGCCCCTGATTCTTACTGGTGGTAGCGTTGGTTGGTCTAGCTGGAGCAGTGCTGGAGAGCTTGCCCTGGTGGTGGATATTTTAACTTTAACTTTTAACGCACTGAGCAGTTCAGCTACAACCCAGGCCCAGATCCAGGGCTTTGAGTTGGCCCACTTCAAAATCTATATTATCTGTGAAATATTGGGGTTTCTGAAAGGGCCAAGCCTGCTGACCCAAAGCCTCAGGATCTCTATTACACAAGAAAATAAGGAGTTCAGGTAAGGATTCAGTATTGATGATGTCATAGAAGCCAGAGACCTAGAACCAGACCAATAGCTCATTGCAATGAACATTTGCAATTGAAGATGTGTGGACAAAAGGATATACTGTGGGATGTTTTCTATGCTTCATTTTATTTTCTTTATATCTTTGTTTGGTTTTTATCTTCTTGGTAGAGGTGGGATTTACAAGGTGGAAGGTAGATACAAGACGACAAGAGAGGAGTGGACTGGGATGCATGATGTGGGACTCACAAAGAATTAATACAAAGTTAAAAAAAATAAGACTAAGGCTGTATTCAGCGATAATGATATAGGTGCATTATGAAGGAGGAATTATGTAACTATATTTAAATTAAATGAAAAAACACTAAGATGTGAAATGTTATATGAGATTTGAAGGATTGATATGTGTATATGTGTGTTTATATATATATATATACATATATATACACACATGTATACATATATGAGTGTTCTTGTAAGATTGTTAGTCTAATGGCTCCTACGATCTGAGAAATGATTTATTAAAATGTTTTCTATATAGTTGCAATATTTCTACTCTCTGAAAAGTTGGGTTTATGTCACAATTTGCCTACTGGATAGTCTTGAAGAATATCTAAGTATTTATAGTTCTCACACATAGCTGATAATGGTTATTAAAAGCACTTAATTTAAATGTTCTGTAATTTCAGGTAATTCATATAGAATATAATATCTCCTACAGAGTCATAATGACTAGATGCTTTGACTTTTACATGCTATAGTCATAAAACTTCTAATGCACTTTGGTGCAATGACAGTCTTAGCACCATAATTACTTTGAGGCAGAATTTATTTTAAAGAGTCAGTATAGCTGTTAAGCATAAATAATATTTTTTAATATACTCATAAAATAATTTGACATATTTATCTTTGAGTTCTATAAGTATGACATTAAAATGTATAATTTTGAAAGCAGCATATGAAGATAGTCTACAAAATATTTCATATAAAGTTTGATAATGCCCAATATTGTCCATTGAGAGGCCTGGTATTCTAGTTGTGAGAAATAATGGTAGTATATGAATTTTACTCTTATTCTCTTTTTCAAAGTTTAATGGTGTGACCACACCATTAAAGATTCTTGCTCATTGGAAATTCATAAATTGCTACCTTATGGAAAGGAATCATTAATAATGATAAATATTTAAATCTATTACCCCAATTGTAGCCATATATATTTGTCTCTTTTGCATTAGTCATTGGATAACTATTCCAGTCTTTCTCAAGCAAAATCTTCATAAATAAAGTAGAGCTTCAAAGTCAGGCTGGCAGATGAAATGATCACACCACCGCATAAACAAAGTTTGAAACTGAATAACCTGACCCAACATGATTATCTTATGAATTTCATCATCAGATGTTACTCTGTCTTCTCATGGAATAATTATGACTTTCCACAACTGAGAAATAATTTTCATTGTTGCAAAGAAAGAGTTTAGTGGGCTCCTTCTAGGATTTCTGTCTAAATCAGCATTCATCTTGGCCTGTGTTTTCTGACAATGATCTTTGCAGTTCCTGTCCAAGTTCACCAAAGTTCCACCTTTCCAATGAGGAAAACAACCAAACAGCCAGTACAGTGCATTCAATGTGAAAGCTCATTTGGTTGATCTTTTTCCCTAACAGATTCATTCGATACTCTAGTAAAACAACAAGAATTTAAGAGACTTAAAGCAAGGATTTAAATACAATTATGAATTGTATACGAATTACTGGTTCATCATAATGTGTTATTCTTAAGCATGTATTCATATATGTAAATGTAGGGTTACCTTCACACCCCAATCTTAATATATATGAAAATAAGTCAAGCTAGTGGCTTCAATGTTTTGCTTCTGTTGTAACATTACATGAAAATTTTCAGTTTTTAACTTAAGCTCTTGTGGCATGTTTTTCATTTTAAGAGATTTTATAAATGTCCTACATCTGCTCTGTAATATATCTGTAAAGAAGAAATACTTCTCTGGGAGATATTGAAGGAAATTCCATGGAAAGACCTTAATTTGTTTTCTGAATATTATTGCTCATTGCAAACAAAAAAGAAACTATGCTCATGAAAGAGAGATGAAAAGGCCAAAATAATAATTTATAATTTATAGCATGAATAGTGTCACATTCTGATATCCATCAGAACTGATTTAATTTTCACAAATGTTTCTTTCTTACTATTATAGAGTAAGTGATATTTTTCTTACCAATGTTAGTCTAAGATTCATTAAGCTTTAAATAAAATAGTAGACATAACTTAAATTGCTGGATTTACTTTCCCTGTAAGATTTGTAAACAATAGCTGATTAAGTTAGGGATCATCATGAAAGATTTTCTATCTTTTTCTATAAATTAAATAAATGAGATAAACTGTATACTTTATATGAGTATGTATAAATATGTTATTCAGTTTATCATGTTCCTGTTTTGATGATTTTGATGGGATACTTCCTATAAAGGTAGTACTGTATAAATATATGTGAGTCTGGAAATGAGACAAAATTGATAGAATGCTTACCTATCAGGACAGAACATTGCATTTCACCCTCAGTAGGACATAAACTGGATTTGATGGGACACAATTTTGTATGTGGGAGATAAGCACGGGATAATTAGATGATCATGGTTATCTTAGGTTATACAGTAAATTCAAGGTCAATATGACCTGCAAAAGATCCTGTCTTCTTTTTTTCTTTCTTTCTGCATCAGGAAGTTTCTCATATGTCCAAGTGTCAGTGTAAGACTTTTCACATACTATCTAAATTACTTTGGAAACTAGAGCTTTAAAATATTGTAGGTCTCCAACAACACAG
Source organism: Mastomys coucha (assembly GCF_008632895.1). Lineage (NCBI taxonomy): Eukaryota > Metazoa > Chordata > Mammalia > Rodentia > Muridae > Mastomys > Mastomys coucha. Next base: position 2,791,613 of record NW_022196899.1, read on the forward strand.
AAAAGTATTGAGAAAACCAAGATTCTTTCTGTGCTGCAAGTTCTGCTTTTGGTGTGTTAAAGTTAGAAAGATAAAATAGCCATGGGGACACGCCTTAGCTAGGTGCTATTCTGATGAGCACCTTGCAATTACTTAATTTGGTTTTGTTCTGTGACCTCAAGCAGGCCATCAACAACTTACCTCACTTTCTGCAGGATGTGTGTGATACACTTAAATTACACAAGATTTAAAATATAGAATTATTACTTCTAACAAATTCATAAATTTTGGAATTACCTTTTAAAAATATGCTGGAATGTATTGACACTTAATGATAGAACATGAATGCTATTGCCATTTGTAATTTTCCATTAAGAGTTTGAAATTAACCTCTCAAAAGATTGGAATTACAATAGTTTTCAAAGTTGAGTGTCTTAAAGGATTAAAATATAAAGTATTGATATAAGGACACTCAAGTATCTGGTTAACAATGAAAATGTGTAGACTAAAGAGGAGTTTCCATGAGTTAACTGCCTGGTGTACAAGCATAAATTCAGAGTTCACATCCCAAACAACCACATGCTATGTCAAGTTATCATAAATCAGTAAACCAAGCACTTGAGTGTGGTAAGAGTTGAGGACAGTTAGATCCAGATGGATTATACTCCACCCATTCTACCCGATGCTATGAGCTCCCACACTCATGTGAAAAAAAAAAACACAAGAAATAAAAAGAGAAATAAGAATAGAAAGAAACATGGTTGTAGTATTTTGAAAGCATAAATCTAGAGTAGAAGGCAGGCACATGAAGCTGAGGCTGCTATTAGATTTAGTAGAACTCGCGGAGAGAGAGAGATTAAAAACATAGGGCCTGAAGAGTTAAAGACCATGGATTTCCCTTGTCAGGGCTCAGTGGATTTTCCAGTGTAGTTGAGAGCTCCAGGCCTGGCCCACTTTCCCTCTTTAACATGTCAATATTTACTGATTAGTAACCTGCACTTTCTCTTTCCTATCTGACTTATCCAAAGAAGTGTGGTACCATTTTTTCCTATGCTAAAAGATACTAGTTATGAATAACACCATGAAAGAACAAGCTACTGGCTCATTCATCAACTTTTCTATAAATAGTCATTATATGTAAACCTTTTTAAATTCATACTGGCATTACCAAAGTATTACTAACAAATTACAAATGTATTAATCAATGTGATTTTCTTCTTATCTTTGATAAGGTGCATCTGGAACATTAGACATGTGAATGCCTGTTTGGTTTGGAGGATCTCAGAGTCAGTGTCATCCTTCTAATTAATTATGGCAATGTGATGACATTATATGCTATCCAGGGTCCTCTGGAACACATGCAAGGAGAGATGGAGTCACATGGGAAGGATGACCATGAATCTCCCTTTTAAAGCTGATTCAGAGAAAGTTGTCAAATCAATACCTGCAAAGGCAGTAATGTCCAAGTGCACAGACCAATGTCAGGAAGCTTTTACATTAAGAGTTGAGTAGGATCTGCCCCTTTGACACTTTAGAAAAGTGGAGTGATCATCTGTATTTTTTTTTTTTTTGAAATTTCTAAAAGGTGTGCGGTGTACATGTGAAAGAGAGTATCTGTGTCCCCTGGAGTTGGAAATGATTGTCATTATTGTAAACCTGAACAGCTTTAAAAATCCACATGAGACTCTCCCTCCAATTACAACCTGTTAACATTCACAGAGGGGAAAGGAGGCATACAAACTCAGGAGGTTGGGCAAGAAGCTTTGAGTGGTTTAACTGTTTAAGAATGTCAGCCTTATTTCTAATAGCCAGAAGCTGGAAAGAACCCAGATGTCTTTCAACAGAGGAATGGATAGAGAAAACGTGGTACATTTATACAACAGAGTACTACTCAGCTATTGAAAACAATGACTTCATGAAATTCTTAGGCAAATGAATACAACTAGAAAATATCATCCTGAGTGAGGTAACCCAGTCACAAAAGAGCATACATGGTATGTACTCACTGATAAGTAGATATTAGCCCAGAAGCCTAGAATACCCAAGATACAATTCATAGACCACATGAAGAGCAGGAAGAAGAAAAATCAAAGAACGGATACTTAGGTCCTTCTTGGAAGGGGGAACAAAATACTCAAGGGAGGAAATATGGAGACAAAGTGTGGAGCAGAGACTGAAGGAAAGGCCATCCAGAGACTCCCCCACCTGGGGATCTATCCTATGTATAGTCATCAAACCCAGACACTATGGTGGATGCTAAGAAGTGCTTGCTGACAGGAGCCTGATATAACTGTCTCCTGAGAGGCTTTGCCAGAGCCTGACAAATACAGAGGTGTATGATCACAGGCAACTATTGGACTAAGTACAGGATCCCCAATGAAAGGGTTAGAGAAAGGACTGAAGGAGCTGAAGGGGTTTGCAACCCCATAGGAAGAACTACATTATCAACAAACCAGAACCCCCAGAACTCCCAGGGACTAAACTATCAACCAAAAGCACACATGGAGGAACCAATAGCTCCAGCCGCATATGTAGCAGAGGATAGTCTTGTCAGGCATCAAAGAGGAGAGGCCCTTGGTCCTGTGAAAGCTTCATTCCCCAGTGTAGGGCAGTGTGAGGGCAGGAAAGCAGGAGTGGGTGGGTAGGTAGAGGGACACCCTCATAGAAACAGGGTGAAGGGATGGGAGAGGGGGGTTGCAGAGGGGAAACTGGGAAAGGGGATAACATTTGAAATGTAAATAAAGAGAATACAATAAAAAATTAAAAAGGAAAGAATGTAAGTGTATGCTGCATAGGGAATTCTCCAGGGATATAAACGGCTGTCATTCATCCAAGCCTTTGAGTCATCATGCTTCTTCAAGTAACCCAAATACACATATCCTTCCATTGCAATGCCCTTGCCTTTCTGATTGCCATGAATGGGCACTTCTTCACATCTACCCAGAAGGTGTCAAGAAGCAGGAGAATAGAATAAAAAAAAAATCAAAGTCCACATTCCAGTTTCCTCTGAAATACAAAATGATTTTTTCCAATGCGTTAGACACAGAGGAAGGGACATGGGAAGAAGGAAGAAATAAATTTATGAGTGAATTGGAACTGTGCCTGGGTGGGACAGTGAGAACAAGAGGATTAGGACATTATTAGGTTATTAGGTAATCATTGATGATGTAAAGGATTTGAGACCAAAGTTTTTGCACATAAGTTGAATATGAGAAGCACATCACATAGAAATTATTCTTCAAAAGTTAAAGATCATGGAGCTGGAACTATTACTCAGTGGAAAAAATTTTTGTCACATATGCAGGAGACAATTGATTCCAAGCATTACACAGAACTAGTTGTGATGTTCCAGGCTGTAATCTCAAGATTTGAAGTTGCTTTAAGGAGGATCATAAATTGAAAATCATCACTTACTATATAGCAAGTTTGAGACAAGCCTGGAATTCATTAGCCCATCTCAACTAATCCCACAAACATGCACACACACACACAAAACACCCCCAAAGTAATGCTGGTGTGACTTTCTATAATAGAGATAGAATAACTGCAGTTAGATTTTATGTGGGGAGCCGTGAATCTTGAGAGGCATTCGCCATGGCAGGATGGCACCTACTTCCGCTGTTAACTCCTAGTGGACAACTGTTTGCGCATGTGCATGGAGTGAAAAGGACGCCATGTCACGGCCCATCCCGGGGTGTTACGTAGGGTAATGAGCGAACAGCCAATCATGAGCAGACACACCACACTGTGGGCAGATACGCCGCACTGTGGTGTATATAAGCAGTGCGGATTTTGGGCTCGACCCTTTTTCCCTATGGATGGAGACAATAAAACGTTGGTTGCTGCAGAAGGAACCTAGTGTGTCCGCGTGTCTTCTTGCTGGCGAGATGACTGCGCGGGCTACAATTTTAAAACTTTACTTAAAAATTACCTATATTTAAATTGCAACTCAAATGTGGATTTGTGGAGGTTACTAGAAGACTTCTAAAATTTAGGACATAAAAAATGTAAGTAATACTTCATTAAAAATAACAACATATCTTTCTAGTTCTACATTTAGCAAGTATACTAGGTAAAATGGCACTTTTTTGTCTGAGAATTCTATGGCTGAAATGTATAAGAAATAGCAGTTAATAATGAACTAGACTTTATAAAACTGAAAAGCTTCTGTAAGACAAACACTGTTATTCAGACAAAACAGCAGACCACAGAATGGGAAAAAAAGATTTTTACCAGATCTACATCTGATCAAGGGCTAATATCCAACATATATAAGGAAATCAAGAAACTAGATATCAACACACCAGACAATCCTATTAAAAATGGGGTACAGAGGTAAACAAAGAATTCTCAATATAGGAGATCATTATCAAATAAAAATGTTTAATATCCTTAGACATCAATGAAATGCAAATCAGAAGTACTTTGAGATTCCATCTTACGTCTTTCAGAATGACTAAGATCAATGATACTAGTGACAGCTTATGCTGGAAAGGATGTTGACCAAGGAAGGGGAGCAACACTCCTCCATTGCTCATTGAGTACAAACTTGTATAGCCACCAAAAAAAAAAAATGAATATGGTATTTCCTCAGAAAGATGGAACACAATTTACCTCAAGAGGCAGCTATAAATTCTTGTATATATACCTAAAGGACACTTCCAACTTCCACAAGAACTGGTCAACCGTGTGCATGATGGTAAGAAATTTGAAACAACCTCAACAGAAAAAGATGAATAAAAAATGTAGTACATTCACATACTGGAGTATTACTTAGCTCTTTAAAAAAAATAACATCATAGAATTTGCAGGCAAATAGATAGAACTAGAAAAAATCATCTGAGTGGGTTAACCAAGAGACAGAAAGATAAATATGGCAAGTATATGCTTATATCTGAATGTTAGCCATTAAATAAATGTAACCAATCTATAATCCATAGAAGCAGAGAAGTTAGACACAGAGGAAGGGACATGGGAAGAATAAGGAAATAAATTTATGAGTGAATTGGAACTGTGCCTGGGTGGGACAGTGAGAACAAGAGGATTAGGTTGGAAGGGGGAGGAAAAATGAAATTTAGATTGGAGGAACATTTGAGGGATGGTAAGAAAAAAATAAAGCTTTATGAAACACACACACAGAGCAAACTTTTTTGTTTGTTTTTTGTTTTGTTTTGTTTTTATTTTTGTTTTTGTTTTTTCGACACAGGGTTTTTCTGTGTAGCCCTGGCTGTCCTGGAACTCACTCTGTAGACCAGGCTGGCCTCAAACTCAGAAATCCGCCTGCCTCTGCCTCCCAAGTGCTGGGGTGAAAGGCGTGTGCCACCATGGCGTGGTGAGTGCAAACTTTATGTTATTAAAACTATTGAACAAAATAGAATCCTCACAGAGTTGGTCAATTTGCTTTTAAACAACGAAAAGTTGAAAATATGGTACTTTTCATTGAATTTTATGAGTATATCAAGTAATTATTTTGTTATCGCACTTTTAAAGCAACATGTAACAGGAGTCACCATTTTAAACATCTGAACATGGACATGAGAAAATGTGCTTAATCTAGAGTTTAATGAGTTTTATCAACACTCTCCATGTCAGAGTTGGTGGGTAGCATAGTAATGTGACCTCATTAAATTAATACTTGTGACGAAGATGGAAATGACCACTGAGTATCCGAATAAATAATGTATCATCCTGTATTCCTTTGCTTCTGCTGCTTGAGGCGTCTGGGGAAATTAATAAGGGTTACTTGTGTCAATCAGGCAAATCAGAAGTAAAAAGAAATCTTCAATTAATCATGGTATTTTACAACAATCCCTTTGGAAAAAAAAAAGAACCCTATTAATAAAAAAAGCATTATGCCTTCTGTTGGAGTTGACAAACAGTGATAGGTTTCTCGGGGGACATAATGTATGAGAAATTTATAATGAACTTTTCCTTGTAAAATTTCTCTAAAATCATTCCAACAGCCAGAATCTTTGTGTTCTGAGGCATGAAGCCCTCGGGACTTCCCCAAAAGAGCTTTTCCTTTTGGTCTTGCACAGAGGGAGCTGGCGATTACTGCACGGGTCTTTTGTAGCACACTGTCAGCTGCTTTCGCAGCTATAAAGCCAAAACAAGACCCTTGCACCAGCAAATTTGGCTAATCAGGGCGCTCCCTATGAGGTTCATATCGATTAACAAGGGACCGTCCCCAATTACTAACCCCAAGATACTGGCAGTGCACACTAGACAGCACCAACTTCCTACTCCCTGTTCTAATCAACATCTAGCTCACTCTTTGGGACTTAGGATTCTCACATAACCTAGGAAAAGGAATTGAACTGGAGTAAGCACTAAGTGGTGATTTCCTATGTGAGCCTGTCCCACCAGGGTTTACGCAGTTCCTTTCTTTAGGAGTGTTAATCTTAAACATTTGCATTATAAAAGTCACATTACACTTCAAAGTAGAAGTAATTTCCCATCTTTTAGCTACCTTGGAAATCGGCTATTCCATCCCCACTTAATTATAATCAGTTGGTTGACAAAAGGAATGCTTTACCCCAAAAGTTGAAACACAAATATAATAATTAGCACTGAAGTTACTGTCAAATTTGGAACCAAAGTAAGTGGGCATGATAAATGCTTAAACACCTCACACACCATTTTGAATTATTTGGGACTAGTTAACATTGATATATAATTTTAAGAAATATTAAAACTTGAGGATGCTTCATTTACCTTCCTTTGCTTTTACTTATAATTTTACCATTTCCTCTCCTCCCTTTCCTCCCTCTAACCTCCCACTTTGCTTCCTCTCATATCACAGCCTCTTTGTCTTTAAATGTTGGCTTTACACACACACACACATACACACACACACACACACAGAGAGAGAGAGAGAGAGAGAGAGAGAGAGAGAGAGAGAGAGAGAGAGAAAGAGAGAGAGAAGGAAGAAGAGGAAGAGAGAAGACACGAATATACAATTGTGTATAAATTGTTTATAAAATCAAAATTCAGTGTGCTGAATTCATTTAGCATTGCCATATGAATATGATTTCAAGGATTACCAGTTGGTATTAGATAAACAATTAGGAGTATCATCTCTAGAGAACAATCAATGCCCATTTTTAGATGAAATGAGATAAGAATAAGTTTTAAAATGTCAAGGAATGAGGCTGGGCAGTCAGTACAGCACTTGCTTTATACAAAGCCCATGTTAAATCTCCAGCCTGTGGTGTTACACTCTTGAGATTGTTCACTATGTAAGTCTTTTAAGTCAGCTTAGGAAGCAAGAACCACTATTTTAAAAAGAAAGCAAAATCAAGGACTGTCAATACAACAATTTGCTATACAATTCCCCATAGAGCCATTTAAAGAATCCAAGTCTGCAATATGAAGGATATAGACTTTTATATAGCTTACAGTAAACAAATTAAATTTAGATTTGTTATTAGAGTATATTTTGCCAATCTGGATTTGTTTTTCACAGTGATAGATCTTCTGCACTATTTAAAACAACCATAGATAATTCATGTGTGCTAGGTATGTTCTATTTAGAAATATAGCTGCATTTTAGTAATTTTTTTTGTTAAGTTTCAACTGACTAGTAGTGTTTTCAAACTTCTTGAAACAGAAAAATATATATGTTCAAAATTTAATCATTTATCAAGATGTTTGGACATAAAATCTAGTTGTGAAATACATTATTGATTCAAGCATGCTTCTAAACATACATATACAATAGTCATAGCAGAATTTTAAAAATATAGGACATATAACTTAATATTTTATTGTAAAAATAAAGTTAGAGCATTGTAAGTTTAGTGTGTGTGTGTGTGTGTGTATGTGTAAAAGACCCATAAGGTAGTCTAGAAACTCATTTAGAGCTTCCTTCTTACATGTTGTAAAGCATAATTTTCAGTAGAGCAGCAAAACTTATCACACAGTGCTATTATTTCTATTTATCTTTTTTTTGTTGTTGTTGCAGTTTTTTTTTATTTTAGATATTTTCTTTATTTACATGCGAATTTCTCCTTTCCCAGTTTCCCCTCCAAAAAACAAAAAAACAAACAAAAACAAACCCCTGTTGCCTCCCCCCTCCCCATGCCTGCCACCCCGCCCTCTCCCATTTTCTGGCCCCGGCATTCCCCTACACTGGGGCATAGAACCTTCACAGGGCCGAGGTCCTCTCCTCCCACTGATGGTCGATTTTGCAATCCTCTACCATACACATGCTGCTTGAACAATCAGACCCCTCTATGTGCAGTCCTTGGTTGGTGGTTGAGACCCTGGGAACTCCGAGGGTACTAGTTAGTTCATGTTGTTGTTCATCCTAAGGGGCTACAAACCCCTAAGCTCCATTGGTCTTTTCTCTAATTCCTTCACTGGGGACCCTGCACTCAGTTCGATGGATGGCTGTGAGCCTCTACATCTGTGTCAGTCAGATACTGTCAAACTACCTCTTTACCCATCTACGGCAATTAGGAAATTTGAGTGAAGTTTAAAGACAGAGCAAGCCACTATTAATGCAATTCTTTTGTATAAAATAGCTTCTTCTAAAGATACACTGAAAAAATATGACTGAGATCTTAGCATAAGGACAGAAATGAAATGTAGATCCTGACCATATTGCAAACTTCCTACAGCGCAAAGCAATAGTGTTTATAAATCTATCTACCATGATTTTCTAGTTGTCAATGTAGAAAGATATTCATAGTAATAGCATTAGTCGTCTTTTGTTAAATGTAATTATTTCTCTTGAAGAAGTAGGTCATTTAGCAGAATGGCTCCCTAGAGAGAGAGAAAAAAAAAGGAGATTAAGATAGAGAGTTAAGGTAGAGCATCTATAGAAATTCATGAAAAGATCATCAGGCAAGCAGTGTTATTTTTCTCATTACAAATCAAGAATGTTTGTTATCTGAGAAAATACAAAGCATCCTACATTAGCAGGACTGCATTTTTAAAACTACTTTTAACAGCATATGATCGAGGTGTCTTAATTTTATCTCGCAACTGAAAGGGAATAAAATGATCACTTGTTTATTTCTGTCAATGAGAAAGGAATGTATTTGTAAAGTCACTCTTGTGCCGTAAGATTTTTTTGCCATAGATTATATTATATTTTGTTTTTTATATTAAGTTATGTTTAGATAGTTGTATGTACCGGAAAAATTCAGATATTTCTTGTTATAGACTACAGGATGAAGATCCCCATTACTTCTACGATCACTTGCTATGTATCTCAACAATAACCTACATAGGCTAATTGATCACATCCCAAATATTGACTACAGTTCTCTGTTGGCCTTTATCTCATAGTTTCTTCATCTTTTGAGAAATATTATTATTTGATTCCATATTGGGACTATAAATATAAATATATAAATATAAAAGAAGGTGACCCCCCCATAAATGTTTAAATTCTATTTGGAATAAATCTACAAACAAATATGAGTTAATAGAGTCACACAGGTGTTTCTGACATAGAGTGGTGGTAAGAAAATGAGAAATGTATTCAGTTTGGTGCCATCAGGTATGCTCTAAGTAATAACAACCCTCATATAATAAGGGTTAAACTGAAATATTTCAGACCGAAGGATGAAAGGATAGGTGGACTATAAGCAGAAGAAAATCTAGGAATTATAAATACTTTCAATTTTATTTTTTAAAGTTTATTTTAGTATTTTAATTGCATGTGGCAGAGAATGTATACCTAAGTATCAGTACATGAGAAAGATAGGAGAGGATGTGGAATCCCCTGTAGCTAGAGTTACCATCAGTTTTGTGTTTGTTGCTGGGAACAGAACCATGTCTTCGACAAAATGGTGGCTGCTCTTAATGGCTAAACCATCTCCAGTTCCATCAACCTTCTTAAGTACAAACAAGAGAGGAAGCTGCTCTCAAATGGCAGTCCCAAAATACATTTAAAATTATGTTAACATAAGGAAAATTTAAATATTGATAAAAGATGCTTCAGAAATGATTTAGAAAAACTGGTTCAGAATGGGCTTAAGCAACATCATCATTGATGAGTCCTTTTAGGAGCTATTCCCAGTAGATAGGTTTCATCCTCTCTGTCTTAGTGTTTGCATCTGGGGAATCATCTAGACTTTTGTAGTTGGAAACTAGAAATTATTAAATCTACTTCCCTATGTTTTCTACCTCAAACTCTTCTAGCACATCCCTGCCTAAGATAAATTGCATTTGCTTTTTCTGGTTCTGAGAATGATACCATTTGGACACCACCAGTTTAGTAAACTTTCTGCTTCTTTGTATATGAGATATTCCAATTTCACAATTACACTTCTGCATTTCTGCCTTTCCTTTCAATATTCTATGGCACCATTAGAGACTAGACAACAAATGAGGTCAACCATGCTTTGGCAGCACAATCCCGGAAAGAAAGTCACAAGAAGTGGTTAGACTATTCATTTTAGAAATTTCACTTTGTACATATGGTCATACAACTACATTCATTTGAACAAATTGTTGAGTTCTGTGACTTTTCCATTTATAACAGTTACTTCTTTATAGGTTAACATGGATAAAAATAGCCAAGCAAACTGTTTTCCTTTATTCAAACCATAAGCACTTCCCAAAGCACATAGCTACCAGATGAAAATCAACATATGCAGAAAGACTGTAACCAAGAGAGGACACTAATTTTCTTACAACTGTCAAAACCAAAGAAAAGATTAACAATTAATGCAGTCACTACTCAAGAACAATATACAGAAAACTTCAAGTTTGACCTGTTTGCAAAGCTTATGAAGGTTTTAGTCATACTAACTCAGATTTCCTACACATATACTTGGTCTCCATGTTGTGGCCAAACTGAAAATTTTGCTTATTTTGACCAGATAAGATAAATTGGTACCATAAAAGACAGAGGAAAATCAAGATAAAGTGAAATAAAAGAGGCTACATTTTATTGAGAAAATTACCTTTCTTTATGACTCTTTGTTAATGACATTTAACATTAAGTAGAGATCAAAACATGAGAGGCAAAGTGAAATGGTTGCTGCCCTTTCAGACAATAATGAAGGGTTCTGCACTAAAATCTAAATGACAAGAATACATTTGCTGTTTCATTTTGTATGTATGATGATTCTTGCATGAATCCTTCAATTATTTCTAAATCACAAAGATACTCTAGAATATATAGCTTATTAAGCAAGTACTGTAAGGTGGGTTGGAATTTAATTGACATGTGTGTGTATGTGTGTGTGTGCATGTTGGTGTGTGATGTGTGTTTGTGTTGAGATTTTGAGTTATATATTCTGTGTGGTATATTGTTTACATTTGTGCATGCATATGGAGGCCAGAAGTCAATTTTGAGAGTATCTTCATGTATATGATAGCCTTTTACCCTCTCTATCAGCCCTTAAAAGGTACCACTTATTTATAAAGTTTAATTATATTGAACAGTGACTGTTCATAATATTCACTGGGATGACACTTCTATTTTATTCTTAATATACCCTTCTAACCAATTCAATAAATGATGCTTAAAGAATTCTTTGAAAATAAATAAAGTAAAAAGTTAGTTCTCAATATATTAAAATGAAGCTATTATATTATTTAGGTAGCATACCAGATATAAGGGTAGGAAACTGATGTGGCTAAAACAAATTAACTTTAATCAAAAGATGATAGTAACCACATTTTACAGTAACTATTATTATTTTTCTTTTTTAAAAATGTCAATAAAACTATGCAGAATAAAAGTCATCATTATCCAATATGGTGGTCTGAATATGCTTGGCCCAGTGAGTATCACTCTAAGTAGGTGTGGCCTTGTTAGAGGAAGTATGTCACTGTGGTGGTGAACAAAGAGAGCTTCAAGCTACCCTCCTGAGGATGCCAGTCTTCTCATGTTTACCTTTGGAACAAGATGTAGAACTCTCAGCATCTCCAGTACCATCCATGCCTGGACTCTCCCATGCTTCTGCCATGATCATAATGGACTGAACCTCTGAAGCTGTAAGCCAACCCCTGTTAAATGGTGATCTTTATAAGATTTGCCTTGGTCATGGTGTCCCTTCACAGCAATGGAAACCCTAACTTAAACACCCAATCACGCAGATTTTTGAGAAGTATATTTCTTCAAAAATTTTTAAATACAATTTCTTGTATGATATGAATTGCCTTAAACTAAATAATATATTAGTGACCCTGCCTAAGAAAAGTAAATATGTTCTACTGGTATTATAGCAATATTAAAGAAATACCCATAAGCCAAATAATTACAACAAAATGTTAAACCAATAACAACTTCATTATTGGACCATACAACTGTCATATTTTATATTCTACAGAACCTTTCCATCCAATTCAAAATTAGGACTACCATAAGTTGAATTGTGTTCCCTTAAGATGCATGTTATATCCCAATTTCTATGTACCTTAATAGTGACCAAATATATATTATTTTGAAATATGATGTTTGTCTATATGACTATCAAAGCAAAGATACATCTAGAAATGAGGTGCTAAGGATGGTTTATGTTCATGATCCTCAGAGTATCATGTTTGTACACATGTTCCTCAGTTGTGGTGGTGTCTATTTTTTTGGTTTTGGTTGTTTCATTAATTGGCTACTGAGATAGTATCTTCATTTGAAGCCCTGGCTGGACTTGCACTCACAATATAGACTAGTATGCCCTCAAGCTCACATAGATCTCCCTGCATCTGCTTCCTGATGAATGGGCATAAATGAGAACTCCACCATTCCTGGCTGCTGTTCACTGATTTGAAAAATAATTGAAAGTTCATCAGGTAAAGGTTTTCTGGAAGAATATGTTAAAGACAGTGTGGACTTGTAGGTCATACTCACCTCATGTTTCCATCCCTCAGCATTTTGTCTCCAATGAAATAATAGCCTCCCCGAAGGCTCCTCTCACCAAGAAATTCTTCATTACCATGGGCCCAATCAGTAGAATCAGAGAATAGAGTGAAACTCCTGAAACTGTAAGCTAAACTAAGTCTTTCTCTTTTAAGATGTACCAGTTATTCTGCCATAACAAGGCCAAAGCATAAACAATAACAAGCAATACCCAAAATAACCAGGAAGTGATTAGTAGGACAGAAGAATGGAACATATCTTTCTTTAGGGACTTCACAAAGGAAATTAAAAAGACCCTAATCCTGTATCATATGTGCTAAAACTGTGACAATAGATTATTGTTTATTCAGTTATTGATATAAGATTAAAAGAAGAAGATGAGTGAGCCTACCTCCATATTACACATATTATGGAGCCAGGATGGTTCATCATTACCTCTCCCTCACTCCCCCCTTTCTTTCCCCCCTCCTCTTTCTCCTCATCCTCCTCCTTTTTCTTCTTTTCATTAAAACTTTGAATTGATGGAACTTGGGGGATCATACAGAAAACGGGGAGGAAGGATTGCCCGAACCAGAAGGGTCAAGGACACCACAAGAACAGGGCCCACAGAATCAAGTAACCAGGACTCATAGAGACTCACAGAGATTGAACTGATAGTCAGATAGCCTGTGTGGTTCTGATGTAGGTCTTCTGCATATCTATGATAATTGTGTAGCTTGGTGATCCTGTGGGACTCCTAAGAGTGGGAGTGGGAAATGTCTCTGATCTTTTTGTCTGCTTTTGGGATCTTTAATTCCTACTGGGTTGCCTTATCTAGCCTTGATTTAAGAGTATTGCCTATTCTTATTCTAAATTGTTATGCCATGTTTGGTTGATATCACTAGGAGACCTAATGTTTCTTGTTGTTGGTGGTGGTGGTTTTTTGGAAAAGAGGAGGAGTGGAAATTGGGGGAGAGAGAAAGAGGGGTAGGGATGAACTTGGAGGTAAGGACGGAGGGAAAGTTGTAGTAGGGATATAATATATAAAAGAAAACTTAATTAATTAATTAAAAATAAATTATTAAATTAGAAAGAAATTTCAAAGCAAAGAATGACTCACAAATTAACCAGGCTAAACATCTATATATCTCAGTTCACTTCTATAGAACTAGAATAACCTTTCTGAAACCATAGAGCTTAGACTTTATACTTTAATACTAATGCAGACCTTAGACATTATATGTTCATCATCAAATAGATTTTTATGTACTTAGTCATTACTGAAAACTGAAAATTCCATGATAGAGTTGCTATTGAAAAAACCAACTGCATCATTTTTATGGCTCAAGTATTTTAAACTGCATTTATTTTTTTTCTCATCATCTAATATTAACCTTTTCTTGATTTCCTTCTTACATATTATTCTATATCCACATGTAATACGGATATTATTTACACACACATACACACCATGGCTAGCCTTCATACATGAGTGAAAATATGAGTTGGTTGTGTTTTGTTGCTGTTGCTTTCTTTTGTGGTTTTTCTCTTGATGAGACTGAACAGGATGGGTCATTTCCTTAACTTCAAGGATTAGAAGTTTCTGTAATGGAAAATTTGCCAAGGAGCGCTTCCAGGCATATGTATATAAACTAAACAGTTCATAGTTCTGTAAGTCAATTTTAATAATAAATCAAAGATATCTTGTATTTGTATTCCCTCCTTTTGGCTTATACTTTGAAAGTTTATACATTATAAATATATTCACCAGTTTGTTATTTATGTGAATCTATCTATGAACAAGCGAACAAAAGCATATGATTTTATGCCAGATTACCTTTGTAAGGGTCTTCCATACACTCTGGAGAATGATCTGTAGTAGACATACTATTTTTGTTTTCCAATGAAGGTCTATATTGAGTATTTGACTTTTGAGTTTAAAAAAAAATTCATGTGTTTGCCAACCCCCAACACATTCTGCTTTTTAACACTGTTACCTTAATTCAAGGAAAGGCACATGTTAAATTCACTACGGGAAGTAAATTTTCATATTTGTTCTAAGAACTATGTAGAACAAGCCTTTACTGACAATGAAAACTGTAAAGTGTCTCTCTTTCTCTCCGTCACCATACAGATGGGTGAATTCATTCTTTTCCTTTGCTATTTTGCTTCTTTGCAAACCCACATATGCAAACATAAACATCACTTGGATTTAGGTAATGATCAAGTCTGAATATTGAAAGCATGAAAATATGAGAGCAGTGTTAGAATGTCATTGTATCTTCTGTGGACTATTTAGAAAACAAAAATTTCCCATCATACAAATCCTACTCTAAGTGTGTCACTATATGGTGAAATTAGGGTAAAAACTGAAGAAATCAGTGTTTAAGAACAATATATTTAAAAAGAATCAGCCATATGTTTCAATGTCTTAGTATATGAGAAGATAAATAACACTGGGAAATTAATCTTTGGGCCTTCTGGAAAATGCCAAATGTCTTGTATGGATAAAGTAGCCCGAAGAAGGGGCCATAGGGTGGACACTGGTATGAAGAAGGCCAAAACTCCAAAGGCATATGATGAGCATTAGAGATTAACATTTTGTAGAATGTAAGCTTTATGATACATTTAAAGAGGTTTTACAAAACATATCTGACTCAGATATGAATTCAATGTGAATTTCTTAAGATTTCTGTGGAATGCAATAGATCGAAGTCTGAACTATCTTGGCCCAAAATAGTCACTAAAATAATGTGTGTGTTGGGATCAGTTTGATAGTCATTAATTACATATATTTACAATATGAAACACACAGAAATTTGCTTTGCTTTGTCAAATTAGTATCATGATGCTTAGTCTTCAACAAACTAGATGCTTTCATTTGGCTTAGTCCTTATAATATTCAGTTCTACTACAAAGTGCTTTTTCCACAAAGAAATTATTCTCCTAAGTATCCCTCACATCCCTGTCATGGAAAGGAGATATTGTAAATAAGAAAACATCTAATAAAAAAAAATACCTGGAAAAAACAAATTAAAAAAAAAGAGTTGCCTCTTCTTTCCATGCATCTAATATATTACTTGACACATTTTTTTAATTAGATATTTTCTTTATTTACATTTCAAATGATATCTCCTTTCCTGGTTTCCCTCTGGAAAAAAAAAACTGTTCCCTCCCACCTCCCCCTGCTCACCAACCCACCCTCTCTTGCATTCTGGCCCTGGCATTCCCCTACACTGGGGCATAGAACCTTCACAGGACCAAGGAAGGGCCTCTCCTCCCACCTGGGAATCCTTCTCATATTCAGTCACCATACCCAGACACTATTGTGCATGTCAGCAAGCACTGGCTGATAGGAGACTGTTATAGCTTCTCCTGAGAGGCTCTGACAGTACCTAACTAATGCAGAAGTAGAGGCTCACAGCCATCCATTGGACTGAGCACAGGATCCCCAATGAAGGAGCTAGATAGAGAAAGGACCCAAGGAGCTGAAGGGTTTGCAGCCCCTTAGCATGAACAACAATATGAACTAACTAGTACCCTCAGAGCTCCCAGGGACTAAAACTCCAACCAAAGAGCACACATGGTGGGACTCATGGCTCCAGCTGCATATGTATCAGAGGAAGGCCTACTGAACACAATTGTAATTAAGCAACAAAGTTGTTAACACAATTGTAATTAAGCAGCAAAGTTGTTAGTTGTGCATTCCCTTTAAGATTTTGTTAACTACTTCTGGGTCAAGACTGACAGTGTATCAGTCTGAGTTCAGAACTTTGTGCTCAACACAGCATTTACATTAGCACCAGCAGAGATGGTAGATGTATAATTACCATGGCCAATACCTTTTAAGAAGAATATTAAAAATAAGAAAAAAGAAAAACAGGAAGAAAGGGTTTTGAAAGCATGCCTTATGATAGGAAGAGTTTTTCTTGATGAAAAATGATTTATGACATTGTTGAATGACATATCAAAATTTTAGATCCTTTTTTAAAAATGTTTCCCAATGCATCAAAGTATAGATTGGAGATAAATGGACAGATCTGCAGGCACTAGAAAATTGTCATCATAAAAGTTTCTTCATTGAATTTTCAGGTAGAAGCTGGATAAATATCCAAAATGCTAGGTCCAGCAATTACATTGGATGAGTGACAGATTGAAGACTCAAAACAAAAACAAAAACAAAAAAAAATGAATATGAAAACTATATTCATTTTGCAACTATCTTGTCTATCATAGCATTTGCTTTCTCCTTTGTCTAAAATATGCAGTTTAAGTAACTCATTTGTTTGTTGATTTCAAGTTCTCTGTTGTTCAAAATTATAAAATTATAGAAATTTTCATCTGGTATTTGAGCTCCAAGTTTTAACTACAAATTGATTAATTTTGTTTCAGTAAAATATCATTTGACTAATTTGAAAGAAAATCATTTAAAAATATCTTGTCCTGTGATAGTCTTTGTGAGTTCATATAGTATCAATCCTATTGTGCCTGGATGGCTGTTTCATTGGCGCCATTCCCTGCCTCTGGCTCTTGCAACCATTCTTCATAAGATTGTGAGGTCACAGGGAGCTTTATACATGTTCAAAACAGAAGAAACAAACAAACTAACAAACAAAAACTTAGAAGGAAGGGGGAGTATACATAAAGCCCCACCTCTACGGAAGACATTGTTTGCATTTGATACCTGTCGTAAGGGGAAAATTACTTTTTTTTCCCAATGGAATGGAATGTGAATATTAATCACATTCCAGGGCAATTTTCATACTCAGGAGTAGTTGTCCAAAATAAAACAAACACCAATGTATACATGTGTATAGTTTCATTTTATTTTTTTGTTTTATTGGTTTTCTCTTCATTTGATTATTACTTTTTTAGAGAGCAAGTCTAAAGTTGGGTAAGTAGGGAGGAAATGGGTAGGATCTGGGAGGAGTTGGAGGAATGAAAATACATTGTATAAAAAGACGTTAAATAAAATTTCATTAAAAGAAAATATATTCACTATGTGAGACATGAATGTGGAAAGATGGGATTTGTCAAATATTCATATAGACTTTACTAAATAAAAAATGTTTTATAAGAATATTATAAAGACAGAATCAACCAGTAATATTCTCTTGTGGAAATTTAACTTGTATTCTTTCAGGTCACAAGTGAGTAAGAATAAGAGTAAATTTTAATTTTGTTTTTCTATTGATGCTGTCTCATAAAACTCAGACCAGTCTGGAAGTCACTTAGAAATGAGGTTGGCCTTAAACTGCTAATGTCCAGATGTCTCAGACACTAGACTTCAGAAATATAATATCATATTCTCATGGATGTTATCAAAACACAGAGATAATTTTTAAAGTATTTCTCAAAGTGCACCCAGCATCCCAATATTTGAACAACACAAAGTCATGTTATAATAATGAAAATAATTTTTTTCCATTATTTTGATGTTAAGTGATACTGATATATGCCATTCACATTTTATAAAAATCTACTAAAACAATACTTCCATGAATTAGTAATAAGTTGTTTACAACTGATCAGCTCCTTCAAAATTAAGAACATTACTAACTTTACCACATTTCATAAAGTAAAACTTACCAAATTTTAGACAGAGTAAGTTGTTTGGGAAAATGCATTAGTTTTATTTTAGCAACAAAACAAAAATACAACAATGATGCTGAATGATGACTTAGTTCTCAGTAGGTCAATTGGAGGTAAAAGCTTAAGTTTATGTCATTTTTTTTTAATTTTTATTTTTCTCTCACATGGATGCCCCCACCCCACCTCACCTCTAAACTCCATGGGGCCTCCAGTCTTTTGAGGGTTAGGTGCAACATCTCTGAATGAACAGAGACCCAGAAATCCTCTACTGTAAGTGTACTGGGGGCCTCATATCAGCTGGTGTATGCTATCTGTTTGGTGGTCCAGTGTTTGAGAGATCTCACGGGTCCAGATTAATTGAGATTGCGGGTCCTCCAACAGGATCACTCTTTTCCTCAGCTTCTTTCCACCTTCCCTAATTCAACAACAGGGGTCAGCTGCTTCTGTCCATTGGTTGTATACAAATATCTGCATCTGACTCTTTCAGCTGCTTGTTGGGTCTTCCAGAGTGCAGTCATGATAGGTTCCTTTCTGTGAGTGCTCCATAGCCTCAGTAATAGTGTCAGGCCTTGGGACCTCCCCTTTGAGCTGGATCCCATTTGGTCCTGTCCCTGGACCTTCTTTTCCTCAGGCTCCTCTCCATTTCCATGCCTGTAATTCTCTCAGACAGGAACAATTATGGGTCAGAGATGTGACTGTGGGATGGCCAACCCATCCCTCACTTGATGCCCAGTCTTCCTGCTGGAGGTAGGGTAGGCTCTATAAGTTCCCTCTCCCTACTGTCGGGCATTTCATCTAAGGTCCCTCCCTTTGATTATCGAGAGTCTCTTACCGCCCAGGTCTCTGGTATATTCTGAAAGGTTCCCCCAACTTTCTATTTCCTGAGACTGCCTGTTTCCAGTCTTTCTGCTGGCCCTCAGAGCTTCAGTCCTTTTCCCTCACCCAATACCAAATCAAGTTTCCCTCTCTTCACCACTCCACCCATCCACTTTCCCTCCCAGTTCTCTCCCTCCCTCATGACTTATGATTGCTTTCTCACTCTCCCAAGTGGGACTGAGGCATCCTCACTTGGCCACTTCAGCTTGTTGACCTTTTTAGTTCTGTGGACAGTATATTGGGTACTCTGTACTTTTTTTTTTTCTAATATCCACTTATTAGTGAGTATATACCATTTACTTCCTTTTGGGTCTGAGTTAACTCACTCAGGATGGTATTTCCTAGGTCCATCCATTTGCCTGCAAAACTCAGGATGTCCTCTTTCTTAATAGCTGAGTAGTATTCCGTTGTGTAAATGAACCACAGTTTCTGTATTCATCCTTCTGTAGTGGGACATCTGGCTTGTGATAGCCACAAGCTGGAAACAACCTAGGTGTTACCTATTCTTAAGTAACAAGCACTGTGTTTGCTCTCTTCGGCATGGCCTAGGAAGGGAAGTGGCTCATGAGCAGCCTCGCCCTTTGCAGTCCTATGACTGCTCCTTTTAGCCCTAAAAAGAGGCTTCATCCACCACTGAGAAGTCTTCCATCTACTCTGAACCTGCATTCTCCCCTAAGCAGCCCATATTAAATTGTGAATCTCAGTATGACTGAAATGATGTGGTCTAACATATGAAAGTCATTTGTTCAGTGCACGCTAAGAAAAAAAAATTCCACATTTTAATATGACCCACTTCTCATCTCTTCAAAGCATGTGTGTATGCATGCATTCTGACTGACTTGGAATTTTGAGATTAATCCACTCATGTAACTGCACTAATGAAACAGAATGAGTGAGGCACATGAAATAGGTCCGATGACAAAACAACGTGATGAGATTATTGGACAGGCATAGCTTTGCCAGGGTCACATTTAACAGGGTAGCACTAAGTGGGGAATAAGGTACAATTTTATTTTTTGAAAATTACCCAGGACATACTATTTCTGGACTATTATCTTTTTTTTCAGTATTTAGATCACAACTCCTAAAGGCTTAGCTATATTTTGACAGGTACTGACAAAGAGTACTATGAAATTTTGACTCGATTGTCACCTTCAGAGTGTTCAAGCTGAATATCTCAGGATGACTGCTAGGTACCAATTAGAATTGTTCCATTAGGAAAGCAAATACAATGATGTCTAAGATTAAACAAGGCGTAATTCTCATAAAAAATGCCTTCTTTTGTGTACAAGTTAGCCTGTAAAGCAATTTTGCATGTTAATGAAGCACAAACAATTATTGCCAGAGTGACTAGTTCCATACAGTTATAAAAATCACATAAAAGCTCCATTGTTTGTTGTCTTACTTTTTTTTTACAGCTAGTTTTGCACCTGATCATTTAAGATTCCATTTGTAGCAAAGTACCACAGTACGGGTGTGTGTGTGTGTGTGTGTGTGTGTGTGTGTGTGTGTGAGAGAGAGAGAGAGAGAGAGAGAGAGAGAGAGAGAGAGAGAGAGAGAGAGAGAGCAAGTTTTGATGTCCACAAGCATCTTTTAAAGAGTCCATGTGCCTTATTTATAATAGACAGAACGTGGGAAGAACCCAGATGCCCCTCAACAGATGAATGGATGCAGAAAATATGGTACATTTACACAATGGAGTACTACTCAGCTATTAAAAACAATGAATTCATGAAACTCATAGGCAAATGGATGGAACTAGAAAATATCAACCTGAGTGAGGTAACCCAATCACAAAAGAATACAAATGGTATGTACTCAGTGCTAAATGGATATTAGCCCAGAAGCTCGGAATACCCAAAATACAATTCACAAACCACATGAAACTCAAGAAGAAGGAAGACCAAAGTGTGGATGATACTTCAGTCCTTCTCAGAAAAGAGAACAAAATACCCATGGAAGGAGTTTCAGAGATGAAGCACGGAGAAGAGACTGAAGGAATGATCATCCAGAGACTGCCCCACCTGAGGTTCCATCCCATATACTGTCACCAAACCCAGACACCATTGTGGATGCCAACAAGAGCTTGCTGACATAAGCCTGCTACAGCTGTCTCCTGAGAGGCTCTGCCAGTGCCTGACAAATACAAAGGTGGATGCTCACAGCCAACCATTGGACTGAGAACAGGGTACCCAATGGAGGAGCTAGAGAAAGGACACAAGGAGTTAAAGGGGTTTGCAGCCCAATAGGAGGAACAAACTAGTACCCTCAGAGCTCCCAGGGACTAAACCACCAACCAAAGAGTACACATGGTGGGACTCATGTCTCTAGCTGCATATGTAGCAGAGGATGGCCTTGTCGGTCATCAATGGGAGGAAACGCCCTTGGTTCTGTAAAGATTCTTTGCCCCAGTGTAGGGGAATGCCAGGCCCAGGAAGCAGGAAGCAGGAAGGGTGGGTTGGTGACAGGTAGAAGGGAGGTGGGGATGGGGGTTTTCAGAGGGGAAACCAGGAATGGAGATAGCATTCGAAATGTAAATAAAGAAAATATCTAATAAAAATAAAAGAGTACATGTGTTATTATGCAACTAGTAGCAAAATACACTGCACCTGGCAGCTGCAGGTGGTGATATAAGCTGCCCAAGCTGCAATCACACAATCATGCAAAAGCAGGCTGGCAGAGCTCCAAATTTAAAACACTCAGAATAATAATTTTTCAGTGATAAATTTTCTTAGCATTCATTCTATGTATATAGGGATGTTTTGTCTGGATGCATGTCTATGCACCAAATAGATGCATATTGACAGATGATTTCAGAAGAAAGTATAGGATATCCTGGGAATGGAGTCACAGACAATTGTGAACTATCATGTGACTGCTGAAAGAGCAGCCAGCGACCTTAACTACTGAGCCATCTCTCCAGCCTCTGAAAATTATTTTCAATATTTATCTTGGCGTTTCAATCACTGTAATTAAGGCATCATGAGTACATCCACTCATTATGGAATACACTATTGTACAGTATTAGTAAAGCACTGCAGAGTACTTCAAAATATATATACAGTGATTTTACAGTTAAAGTCAAAAGAAGAGGCACTGCATCCTTCTGGCTCTACAACCCTCCTACTCCAATGTTGTTTAAAAGTTTTTTTCTTTTTTTTTCCTATAAATTTTGTTACAGAAAATGAAGGAGAATGAAAACTATGGAAAAGAAGCAAAGGAAGGACTGAAGAGAGAATGGGAGAGAGACTGGGAAGAAATAAGGGAAGGACATGGCTTTACAAAGGGAAATGGTAAAGAGGGGTGGTCTCAATGTCCTGTGTGCCCCACTAAAAACAGGAAGCTTCTGGGCATTTTTGTTTAGTATTTCTACCCCTATTGTTTAAAATACTAGGAGCATTATAGTGTGCATTCTCTAAAGAGATGAATAAATATAACAAATACTAACTTCACCTTTTTAAAATTATTGGTTATTTTCTTTATTTACATTTCAAATGTTGTCCCCCTTTCAGGTTTCCCCTCCACAAATCCTCTATTTCATTCTCTACCTCTGAGGGTACTTCCCTACTCCCACTTCACCACCCAAGCATTTCCCTGTACTGGGTCATGTGGTGGTTTAGTCTCTGGGAGCTCTGGGGGGTATGGTTTTTTGGTACTGTTATTCTTTCTATGGGCTTGCAAACCCCTTCATCTCCTTCAGTCCTCACTTACTTAGCTCTTTCTTTGGTGTCCCCATGATTAGTCTGAAGGTTGACTGAGCATCTGCATCTGTATTGGTCAGGCTTCATTCATCTTTTATATATTCCATGCAAATTCTTTTTTTTTTTCTTATGAGTTGACCCCACTGATGAACTTGTGCAGGGATAAGTGCCTTCTTGTGTGCTTTGATCTTATTAGAGAAGATTCGACCCTCGAAGATGTGCAAAGCTTATCAACTAAAGAACAAACTCTCATCAGGGTCCCTTCCTGATGTTCCTCATAGTCCCTCCAACCCCCTCTTAAATTCTCTAGACAAATACTTAAATATGTTTTATGCTGGTGAGTTTTGGGTACACATAAGAGGTTCTGTGAAAATATATTTGAATGCACTGCAAGAGCACTCCCATTGAATGTGAAAAACTACATTCTATCCTAAAAGTTGTTGCCTAATGGTAGGAGTAATCGTTGAGGGTACTTCCATGAATTCTTTTGACGTAGCACTCAGCGTGCATAATTTGACAATTTTACTGGTTTCTCTATGCTCTGTTTCCACCTATCACTCAAGACTTACCTGGTAGATGTGAAGCAAGCTATCAATAGAATAGTTACTCATTGACCATCAATGTTTCTATCACACATGAAGCATAGTGAGTCTAGGTGTTTGTAGCTCAAAAGGATCGTAGCAATTTTAGAGGACACACATTTTACTGGTCATTACATTAGACATTTTTATAAAGTTAGCTATAAGCATTTCAGGATAGCCTGTGAGAAAAAGGTGGGGGTAGAATTTTTCTGTGACAGTTTCTATGACTTTAGACAATGCAGAGTGGTTAGAAGAGTCCAGGGATTCTGTTTGACTTGTTTCTCATGGATCACAAAGTGACTTAGTCACAAATTTAAGGAGTGATTATTGATAGTTGGAATATAAAAATACATGAGAAAGTAGAAATCTTGCTTAATAAAAGAGCATTCTGCTTGCTTTCGTGAATTTCTTCTCATACCCCAAACCCATCTGTAGTCAAGACATAGCAAGAAAGTCCTCACCAGATTTATTGAGAACAAAAAAGAAAGGAGTGGGCAATTTCCTCCATTGCTTTTTTTTTTTTAAATTTTTTCTCTTCATACTTCAATGCATTCCAGACTTGGGTATCAGAAAAGCACCTTAAACAATGTTCTAATACTCTATTTACAAGCAAAAACACATGGTACACACACGATGTCCTCTAATTCTCTGTCTTCTCCCACCCCACCGTTGGTTTCTACAGTGCACAAGCAGACCTCACTGCATTGCATCTACAGGCCAGAATCCTGGGTAAGACAGTCATGATCCCTCTGCCAATGCCTTTTGGCCTCTTTGTAAATGTATCCACACCACAGCAGGACGACTGGCCCTACTGTTTTATTTATGATGCAATCAGCTGCTGTAAGGAGGTGAACAACTACTGCTATTCCGTTGCATAAAAAAGCCTTTTTAGTCTTATGTTATAAACATTTAAAAGTCTGTCTTTTACCCTTTTAGAAAAAGCCCAGCAGGAGGTAGATAGAGGTCGCTGGGAGCCTCTAATTCATCTACATTTATAGTAGGTGTTGCAAGCTCTATTAGCAGAAAATGAATGACAGTGGGACCTAAGTTTAATGTTTTACTTAAAATCTCTGCCACTCTGGCTGATGTCAGAAGTGTGCTCATAGTCTCACTAGCATAGGCTTCCTTTTGGTACAAGCCATCAGTTGGAAAATGGCTATTATAATAATATATTTGAGTATCATACTGGAAAATCCTGTTTAATAGAGACTGTCTTTTTTTTCACAGAAGCCAGCAGTATTTATACATGTTTTCTGACAAATGTAGCTACTGTCATATTCGAAAACATTTCATGGTAATCACACATATATGAATACATAAATGTGTGTGTGCATGTATATATACATACACACACATATATATGTGTGTGTAAATATGTATATATATATGTGTATGTATATATGTATATATATGTACAGCTCACCAGTGGAGTTATTAGGAACAAGGATAGTGCTGTCACTGTGGCAGCATCCTAAAAGTGGGTTCAACCTAGGAACACTCATGTAGCAACCCCCTCAGCTTTCAAATTTCTGTAAATTGGCAGGCTTTATCATATTATTATAAAGGCTTCCTCACTGGGTTTTCTTTCTCTTCATACACTGCCATCTTCTGAGTACTAAATACATCATCAGCAAGTCTCACTCTCATGTATTACACTAATAAATCACCAGAATGACAACTGGTTCTGATGATCTATTAACGCAATACATCAGACAGAGGTGTTTGAATGGGGTATTACTCAGAAAACAGCACTGTCTCCATAAAGCCACATCCCAAATCCAATTCAATATAATGACACAGAATTCACAGCACACTAGCAGCCTGCAAATACTACAAAACTCCCAGCATTATCAAAGAAATTATTTGCATTCTCATTAAATTATCAACAATAACCTCCTTTCCTGGAAATGGATGTGCCTTTAAGTCAGTGACTCAAATTCCATGAGCTCATCATTTTCTATGGCACAAGAAGAATTATTTTGCAATTGCCCATGAATATAGCAAATACTCTTGTCCCTATGCTGACTACTTCACATTCAGTGCTCATTAAAAAAGGACACCTGATTTTCTCATCTGAAATACATTTTTCTCTGGTAAACGTACACTCGGCATTGAATGTTCTTTGTTTGTAGTCGCTATATACTGTCTAAAGGTTTGTGCTTCTTTACATATTACATACAGGAAGGAGGTGCAAGGGAAAAAAAGGGTGCATTTGCTCCAGAGTGTGTTATTCTGCACAGCATGCTTGTATCATTTGTCAAAAAGCTATCATAAGCCTTCGACAACCTCTGTGTTCTCGTCTTCCTTTGTGAGACACTTGCGCTTATGCTTACATAGCTCACAAAGAAATTTAAATTGTGTACCTGTTGTCTTTATGAAAATAATTTTAGAATTCCTTTAATGACCAAATTTCAGAAAAACGTATCGGACCTTCATTAACATCAATTATTCTTAAAATTCAGTGTTTTACTTTCTGCTTCTTCCTCTGGATCAAGTTGAAATCCCCTGAGTATTTTCCATGGTGTTTCATAACAATAGTCCAATATAATATAAATTAAACGGGCATCAAAAATGAACATGAACCTTTAAATTTTTGGTTATTTTGCTTCCCCTTAAAGCTAAAACGAAACAATAAAGTATCAGCACATGGGTTATGACACAATTGAACTGAGATTATATAAACGCCCTCCTTCCTACCTTTTCATGTTTTCAAATACTAACTGTTTTACACAAAAATGATCTACTTGTTAATATCTTTGGAGAAATTCTGAGGTTGGGTATTGAAGATATGCAGGAAAATGATGGTTTATGAGAAATACCTCATCAAGTGATAGGAGTTAACCACAGCCTGCTTCACATGTGGGCAGTCTACTGCCTGCCCTGAATTTATTAGATTTCCTGGCATGAAGATCATTTTCTTCCTTTTACTGAGATCCTTTGATATTATATATTCCTAAATACTTAAATGTGGACTCTAAATCTGAAGATAATGATTTATACTTCTACATATATTGATTGAGTCTTCTTCTTATCAGTGATTCCTCTCTAATATGCATTTCATTTAAATCAGGGGGAAATTACAGTCACTTGAAGGTGCATGATAGAATAGGAATAATTCTTTGTAATTTAGAAAGATATTACTACTTTGGGGGAAGGGAATTGTGTCTAGGGCAGTAACAAAATGAACTAGAGACCTGGTAAGTGGTGCACACTCTAGAAAAAAAATGGGTGAACAGACCTAACTAGCATCTCAGATAAAGCTCTCGTACACAAATTTGTTTAAATATGCCAAACTTCTACTTGTGTTCATGAGACCCAACTACTTTGTCGATGTTTCTGTTAATCTTTTTCTTTCATTCTTAGAACTCAAGAATTCAATTACACATATTCTGACAAGAATAGTCCTTAGTGACCTTCATTTCTAGTTCCTGATAGTTAAAGACAGGTAACTATGTAAAAAAGAAGAATGGTTGTGACATGTTTGTTCTGTGGGTAATTATTGGTGTTGTTATTGTTTGCTGTTGCTGTGTAGTTGTGGTGTGTGTGTGTGTGTGTACTTACAAGTTCATGAGCATGTGTGTTCCTTTAAATTACTACCTGTGAAAATTTTGTTTCTTTATGTCCCTCTCCTCCAGGCTGCCCACAAACTATCTCTACTGTATCGAAGGCTGCTCTTGGACATTCAGTCCTCCTGCAGTAACTATATGATTGCTAGAATTACAGACCCACATTAACAGCAACTAACTTCCTTTGTAGAACTTAATTATTTGCTTTCATTGTGACTTTTAGGCCGGCATCTCATAACTACTGCTATATAACTAATTAGGCATTTGTGAAAAGCAATACCCTATTTGACTATCATATACAAGGACTGTGATTTTCACACTGTGAAGCCACGTCCCACACAAGTTTAAGGAGACAGAGTATTTCTTCGCAATTCAGGGATGTCAGAGACTGGGTAATATGAGTAGACTCTCACTGTCTTGACTCAAGGGTTGAATGAACTTAAGATCTGACTTAGCCTCAAGAATGCTGGTGAGAAAGTCAACAACAGTTACGTTAACTTACACAGTTTTTAAACCACATACCACGAATTCGACATGCCTCCTTCCTATTTTGGGAGCCTCTTAAATTTTTTTTTTTTTTTTGAGAATTTATTCAAAATGGACCAAGAGGGGAGAAAAGGTTAGGGGAATTCTCTGAGATGCTGCCTGCTAGAGAGGAGGCTCTGAATCCAGTGTCATCTTGTTTCAGGAACTCTGACTCATTATCAGTTTCCATTACTAAAGGAAGAAAGCCGAGAGAAGTTACCTAATTTATAAATGCACGGAACAAACTTATTTAAAAATTCTCAGTATGTTATCATGAATCATGTAGGCCTATTAAACTAATTGCTAAGCAAATTTAAGAAGTATTACAGCAGAATTTGGTCAAATTTATCATCAAGCTGAGGATATCTTTGGTGGTCTCATGCTGCCCCCCACAGATTTGTCTCAGAACATTCATTATGCCATAATTACATAGTCTGTTTGAAGAGGCTAAAAATCCCTAGACTCTTCTCATCAATTATTTTCACCTGTTAATTCATTTTGTGTGGGGTAATAACCTCGGCATAATAACAAATGTGCAAGTACTCTGATTTTGCAATTAAAAGCAGCAGGACTTCTATTTTGATCATACAGACTGTGACATTCATCATTGAAAACAATTTGGGCCTAGCAGGATGACAGATGCCACACTGATGGCTTTAGTATCTCCCTGTCCTAGGGAAAGAAAAAAGAGAGAGAGAGAGAGAGAGAGAGAGAGAGAGAGAGAGAGAGAGAGAGAGAGAGAGAGAGAGAGAAATGGCCAGACTTTACCCTGCTGCTGCAAACTATCTAATAGCTTTTGACCAGTCAGTAGAAGAAAGCCTGCAGTGACTGAATTACTGAAAGGTAATTTTACTTCGGAAAATGAGGATTTCTGAGCCATAAATGTACGCATTCCAGTGACTGCTGTAATTTGGAAACAAATAGCCCTTTTCATTTGAAAATGACTGGAATCACTGCCAGTGTGCAGGACGTTTTGTTTCTCAGGCTTTTACATGAAAAATACAATGTAATTCTCATTATTTCTGCCCTCACTCACATCTTATTAGACAGAATGTGAAATGGCTATCTCTGCTCTCTTAGGCTAAATCTATGCAGGAAAGAATTTTCTCCTCCTCCCCACCTTTTCCCTCCAACCTCTGGACAGGGGCCTAAATAATAGAAGAGTGCTCATTTTTGCTTTTTCAGTTTATATAAAGTTCCGGTGAGTTCTCAGATCTTCATCCACTACCCAATTCATCTCAAAGACAGCATGGCGAAAGGGTCCCACCACTGACTTGGCATTTATTGACCTTACATCCTGGCTGCAGAGAAAATCAGATGACAGTAGACACTGATAATTTTTTTGTCTTTTTTTTTTTTTTAGATCTTAATATTAAAAAAAAATGTTCACAGACTGTTGTTTCTCTTCCTTTCTTTCTCTCTCTTTCTTTCTTTTTCTTTTTTTGAAGTTCTCAGTTCAAATGCTTAGGATCTCACAGCAGCCTTCTTGGGGTAAAAATTTATGTTTTCTGAATCACACCTTGTCATACTTAACCTGTGGGATAAAATTGTGGCTAATTGAAAACATAAATGCCATTGTTATTGTTGCAGATGGGAAAAGATCTCAATGGGGATTGAGACACTATTGCTCATGGCTCCTGGTTAACTAATCCAAGGACTAGATCATGGAACAAGGACTACTTCCTGTACTAAAGGCAGACACGAAATGCAAATGGATACTATATTAAAAGAAATTGCTAGCTGGGCGGTGGTGGCGCATGCCTTTAATCCCAGCACTTGGGAGGCAGAGGCAGGCAGATTTCTGAGTTCGAGGCCAGCCTGGTCTACAGAGTGAGTTCCAGGCCAGTTAGGGCTACACAGAGAAACCCTGTCTTGAAAAACCAAAAAAAAAAAAAAAAAAAAAAAAAAAAAAAAAAGAAATTGCTTTGTTCTTAGGATTGTGTTAATATTTTTGCTGTGTGACAACAAAGGATGAAGAAAAGACCAGAGATTAGGGGTGGATAAACTTTGTTAATCATGCTCCATCCGTGGTGATCTCTGTCCAGGTAGTGCCCGACCACATCATTTACATTAAACCTTCCCCAGCATTCCTTCCAGACAAAGAAGTCTAGCTTTTAAGGAACAATCTGATTTTGTGTTTGTTTTGTTTTTTGTTTTTTTCTAGTCCACTGTATCAGACACATAAACATTGCAGCAAACAAGGATGGATAGAAGCAGAGATGCTCTGGCTGCTAGAGAAACAGGAAGTTGGAGAACACTGCCTTTTTTTCAGTCTTCTATTCTGCATCCCTCCTAGACATTTTCAAGCAAGTCAAGGTCTAGACCTCACTAAGCCCCATCCCCATCCACCTTTAGAGTGATCCCTTCACATTCACAATTAGAAAGTTCTTTAAGCTTATGCTAAGGATTCTGCATAAAAGCCAGACTCGGTGCATCTGGGAAAGGGCAGGCAGGCACGGACTTTTTTTCCTCAGATAACACAAATAATCAAATAGGAGACACAGGTTAGAACAACTAAACTGTAGTTACACCTGCTAGGTCATCTGTTCTAGGATGCCAGGAGGATCTGCTCTTTAAGCACACGCTCTGACTGTAACTAATGTTCAGTGGCCATCAACAAATTATGAGTCGTGACACATTTGGTGCTGCTGTGTTAAGCTCAGAGTCCAATGGAGAAAATATATGGTTTTCATTACAAAATTGTTCCTGTTTACAATTCTAATATCCTCTTCATTATCTACTTTTTCAGACATTTTAGGCAGTCTTGAAGACCTGGGGCATCTCTAGTCCTGTCATAAAGAGAAATTAATGTTGTTAAAGTTGGCCTAGTTACCCTCTGGGACAACTGAAGATGAGGAAATATAAGCCTCTGTTTTAAAAATGAAATGATTAAAGGCAGAAACACCTTGGTCATCCCGCAGCTGCTTAACTTTTAATAAAATCCACAGGCTTCTATTCTCTCTCTCTCTCTCTCTCTCTCTCTCTCTCTCTCTCTCTCTCTCTCCCTCTCTCTCTCTTTCTCATTTCCTCCTCCTCTTCATCCTCCTACCCTCTTGTCCTCCCCCTCTCCTTCCCTCCTCCCTTTCCCTCTGTCCCTCCACCCATATTCCCCAGACTCTGAAATTTTAACTTTCATTCTGTAACAGGAAGCTTGCTCTGAAGACAATGAAGTCTAGGAGTGACATCATTGTAAAAAAGCACATTCATTCAGAAGGAGCAGGCACAGTGAAGCCAGGAGCACACTCTGCAGTCAGTAAGCTAATTAGGAACACTAGAAGAGGTCTTCCTTACAAGAACTGACAGACTTAATTCAGCTTCCGGAAAACACTTAAGTAAGCCCAAAGTGTCTGCACAGATGGATGTGCAGTACAGAACTCAGCTTGTACCTTTTCGCATGGCCTTCATCCTGAGAAGAGTTACTCAGAATTTTTTCAGAGAGAGCTTACCAAAGTAAGCTGACCAAAGCGAAAGACTCATATGTCAGGAGAAAATGGCAGGAAATAACTCAGAAGAATTGAGCGTGACCTTTGCCTCTCATGGGCCAAGGAATACAGTCAGAAATTCACCTCTGACTCCGCCAACCTTAGACATTTCATCTGGTTAAGTGAACAAGATCAGAGGCAGGACCTGGACTTAAACTAACATATCCACTCTGCAAATGTTCTAATTGCACTGTTTTGTTTTAGGAATTCTTGAATGTTTATTCTTACGCCCCATTCTACCTTTCCTTTCCTTTTCTCCTTTTGAGTTTATTTGTATTTACCAGTATTTAGCTCAGACACAAAATTGCAATTTTGTACAAAGGAAAGATAAATGTTCTATGTGATCTGCTTTCAGTGTTTGTCTGACTGTCGCACACAGAGGCGCATTGGATTATCAGTGTAAAATACCAATGTTTTACAAGATGATTAAATCAAGGTCACTGAAGTTCATCACAGACACAAATACATACTGGATGAGACAAGATTAGCCTATGTCTCCCCCAAAGTCCAAGCAGTTGAACTAAGAAAATTAGGGGTCCAAATTTTGAGCAAAATCATTTAAAAGTTATGCAAAAACATAACTAAAAACATTTGGAGACCCTCAAACAGTGACTTCAATTCACTGCATTGAGCAGCCAGAGGCAAAACAGCCAGTCTCATGTAATACACTCCCCCTGATCTTCCTTCAACCTCTGCCTCTTTTTTGCTTTTTAGTGACCTTGCAGACAGGTGAGGGAGATGCTGTCCTGTTGAGGAAGTCTCAGTGGTGTCGCCTATAGGGAGCTATGCAATGATGTCTAACTCCCTTTTCTAGGCTCTGACAACAAAGTCTTTGAAATTTTACAGTTAAATGTTTTCCTCTTGGTGCTGTGATGGTTTTTGTAAACTTCAAAATTCACCTAATTAAAATGTAATACCCTTAAGTATAAATGCCTTACAAGAAACTGCACACACCTTGCTGGAGATTAGTTGGCAAGCAGATTTAAAGAAATTTAGCTTTCAGATAATCATAGCAATAGCGTCAGCATAATCAAGAACCCACCCTGTACATGTTGCTCTTCTAACTGACTTATAGGCTTAATCTTAAACTCCACTGCAGCCCCTTGTAAATAAGAGATTGAAGGCCCAGAGAAGTTCCCCCAATGCTGAGGACTAAACACAGTCACCAGCATCCTTAAGGAGACAAACTTTACTGTTAATCTTAATTCAGGAGGAGGCAGGAGAGTCCCTTGAGAAAAAGGCAGTTGCCAGGTGA
Organism: Mastomys coucha; assembly: GCF_008632895.1. NCBI lineage: Eukaryota > Metazoa > Chordata > Mammalia > Rodentia > Muridae > Mastomys > Mastomys coucha. Next base: position 2,823,969 of record NW_022196899.1, read on the forward strand.
GCCTCTCAAATCATGCAGCTTTCTTTATCCTCTGCTCAAGACGCAGGATGGGAGGATAGCACCTTTAACACTAATCTCATATGACCAAATGGTCTCTAGCCATTCCTTTGCATTCATACAGCAACTTGTTAATATGTTGCTACTCTGTTATCTTTCCAGAGATGTTTTGTATCCAATATTAAAATGCCAGGATATATTTTGAATGGTTCCTGTCAAGGTAAAAAATAGCACATGCTTCTCAGGAAGTCATTTGTTTCTTATATACAATATCAACTCATAGACTAAGTCTAAATCCACATATACATGTGCTTCCTTGTTTCATTTGGAAATTAACTGTTAAAAACAAAAGGGATAAACAGAATCAATACTCTCAGCAGAGGTGCAGAGTTCTTCTCATCACCCAATGAACAACAGACGCATAATCTTAAATTTGTTTGAATGTCTTAATGTCTTAGTCCTATCTTAAATTACAAGAAAAAAATGAAATGTTTTCTTATTGATTTAAATTATATAAGTTCACAATAATATATAATCAAGCATCAATGCCTAACATCAGCTTGATGAACAAGTCACTTCATATGCACACTATTTTTTAATCAACTGTAAGTTGAATAAATCCTATTCACAGGCACACTTAACAAAATTTAGGTGAGAGTCACATTTGATGAAACAAGAAAAATAAAGAAGGTATCTGTGAATGAAAACGTTTGATCCAAATGAGAAAATTCTAAAACAAACAAACAAAAAATCTCCACTGTAGATGTGCATTTGACCACAAGAGGACTTATAAGTATTACCTTTTTATACCTCATGCATCTGAAATAATGATTTCAAAAGAAGTTAACCAAAGCAAAGTGAATGTCATGATTTCATTTTGTTTTGTTTTTTGTTTGTTTCTTTGTTTTTGGTTTGTGGATGCATGAAATTTGTTGTTTTATTTTGTCTTTAAGGGAGAAAGAACAAGAAGTTGGGTGAATAAGACAGGGAGGGTGAGATCTTTGAGGAATTAGGAAAGAGGAAATAATATGATTGGAATATGTTGCAATAAATGAATAAAAGTGAATTTGTACTACCAAATAAAAATAAGAGTATGGTTTTTCATTTTGTAACTTCAAGAGTGATGCTAAAAATTTGGCGATCACCTATATATCTCTAAATTTATACTTAAATCGAAGATATATCATATTGGAAACTATTGTTGTATCCAGTAAAATATCAAATAATATTTCCTGACTTCTTTTTTATTTATTCTTATTCTTATTCTTATTCTTATTCTTATTATTTTGAGACAGAATTTCTCTGTATAGTTCTGGTTTTCCTGTAACACTTTGTAGACTAGACTGTCCTTTGCACTCACAAAGATCTGCCTACCTCTGCCTCCAGATTGCTGGGATTCGCAGTGTGTGGACCTACTAGCTATCCTGACTTCTTGAGACATTCGAGAGGGCATTTTTTGGTTTATTTGTTTGTTTGTTATGACTTAGCTCAACTTCATTTTAATAAAGTAGAAAATATTGGCATTTTCTTGATTAGGGTCATCTCTTCTGAGATGATTGTAGCTTGTGTCAAGTTGGAAAAAAAAATAACTGACCCCCAACCAGAACAGTAGTATTAAATGTTAGAATACATTCATATTATTATAAACATACCTTCAGAACTTCTTAATATTAAGAATTTAAAACTCTGTCCTCATTAAGTATATTTTTAAACTAAATATGTAAGACTTTTGTACAAGAACATTAAATTTATTGTAGTTTGCCCCTCATCTTCTCTTTCCAACTTCTGCCATATTCCCCAACTCCTGCTCAAATACATGACCTCTTATTATATAAATTATTTTTATATACATACAGAAATCCAACACTAATGAATCCATTTAATGTGGTATGAATGTATATGAAGATCTCTATTACCATCAGAAAAAAGCTTCCTTGGTGTTTGCTGAGAGGTATGTTTGTGTATACGGATCACCATTGAGAAAACAGAAATTATATTGCTTTAGAAAATAGTAGTAGTAGATTCTTCTCTAAGTAGTGTCTCTCAAGACAGGGATAGTTGGCCATGCTCATGGATTAGTAGAATTAATATTGTAATAATTATCAGCCTACCAAAAGCAATTTATAGATTTAATGCCATCCCCCAAATTCCATGATAATGATGCTCTTCAGAAAAAGAATAATGTAAATGAATAAGATAGTTCAATTTCAGATGGAACCATAAAAATAAAAGGTCCCAGGGAGCCAAAACAATTCTGAGCATAACATGAAAATTCTTGGAGGGATTAGCACATCAGATTTCAAGATATATGACTGAGTGATAGTAACAAAAGAGCATGGATCTGGAAGAAAACAGACATATAAGTCAACAAAATAGAAGAGTTAGACATTCACACATATAACCCCAGGTATCTGATTTTTGTAAATAAAGAGGCAAAAATTACACATTGTAAGAAAGACAGCATTTTCAACAAATAGTGTTGGAAAAGTGGAATTTCACATATAGAAGAATTCAGTTAGAGCAATATGTGTCCCCTTGTATGAAAATTAATTCCACAAAGAGGAAGGACCTCAGTGTGAATCTTGGGGGCAGGTTATGTTCTATCTACCTTCAGAGAAATATAATTAAATGATCCAAGCCCTGTGGATAAAACGTAGGTGGAAATTACTGAAGAATTCGTCTAGTCATGTGACTACTCTTTCACCATTTCCACAGTGACACTACTTGGACTAGTTCAGAAGATTTCACCAATAGTAACCATGAGACATGATCAAATAGTAACACATCACTTTTATTGTCCTTCTTTTGTTTTATGGGAAGACTAAAATCCTACTGTATGATGTTGTTTTACTCAGGTCTCCATTTCCTGCAGCTCAAGAGTAATTTCTAATTGATACCTTTAGCAGAGAAACCTACATCTTTAATCTCATTATACTTTTACTTTTTTTTTTTTTTTTTACTTTTACATTATACTTTTACTGAATAATTTTCAATATTCTCATCTAAGTCTTGTTTTCACCTCATTGTGATATAGCATTTTTTTTTAAATAAGAGATCATGGAAATATATAATATTGTGACAAATAAAGAAAAAAAGACAAATTCATGAAAAGGATGCGATAACAAGATGTGTCAAGGATGCACACGGGTTGATTCAGTGGCATCAGTACAAGGTGAGCTCAGTAGAATGATGCTAACATCTCTAAAAGAGGTAGCCAAAACTAGCAAAACTGATTGAATATAATTAAAACACAAAGCTAAGGAATCAGCAGAAATACACAGCAAATAAAGAAAATAAAGTATACACAGATTACAAAGACTTATTCAGTCATAGCGGATGAAATTGGATGACTTGAAAAACAGTGAATGGAAATGAAGAATTTATGTTAAGCAAAAGAAGCAATCCTCAGAAAAACAAAGATGGAGCATTTGTCTAATATATGCAACCTAGATTTACTTATATAAATAAATAAATGTATATGTTTGTTTATATTTGTATATACATATATAGGAAAATTTATATGATGCATATTTATACACATGAATATTGGAGATGTCAGGAGAGGGTAAAAAAGGTTTTGTTAAAAAATGTCAGGATAGTATCTGACTAACACAGATGTAGAGGCTCACAGCCATTCTTCGATCTGAGTACAGGGTCCCCAGTGAAGGAGTTAGAGAAAGGACCAATGGAGCTGAGGGGTTTGCAGCCCCTTAGGAGGAACAACAATATGAACTAACTAGTACCCTCGGAGCTCCCAGGGTCTCAACCACCAACCAAGGACTGCACATGGAGGCGTCTGATTGTTCAGGCAGCATGTGTATAGTAGAGGATTGCAAAGTTGATCATCAATAGGAGGGGAGGACCTCGGCCCTTTTAAGGTTCTGAGCCCCAGTGTAGGGGAATGCCAGGGCCAGAAAGTGGGAGAGGGCGGGGTGGCAGGCATGGGGAAGGGGGAGGCAACAGGGGTTTGGTTTTGTTATTTTTGTTTGTTTCTTTGTTTTTTGGAGGGGAAACTGGGAATGGAGAAATTCACATTTAAATAAAGAAAATATCTAAAATAAAATAAAAAAAATGTCAGGATACATAATATCAACATCATAAGACTGCAACCTTTTGATAAAAATTACTATTTTGTGGAAAAAATCATTAATGGAATAAGTACTCTTCATTGCCATTGAAGCATGGATCACTCTTTGAGACCCTGTTGTATGATTTATCTAGGTGCTTACTATACAATGTGGTTTGCTATATTCATGTCATGCTGATCGTCACAGTCACTCTTCTATTTCTGTGAAAAGACACCATGACAAAGGAAACTTCTAATACAGGAAACATTGAATTTGGGCTTTGTTGATAGCTTCAGAGATTTAGTCCATTTTCATCATGACAGGGAGCATAGTAGCACTTAGTGTTTGAATCTTACCTGAGTTTTACATCTTAATCCTCAGAGAGGCAGAGGGAGGAATTTTGGGGGTTGGGCCTGGTATGGCCTTTTGAAACCTTCAAGCCTACTCCCAGTGACTCACTCCTTTCAACAAGGTAGCACCTCCTAATCCTTCTAATCATTTCAAATAGTGCCACCCCTTTCTGACTAGCCATTCAAATATATGAGCCTATGGGCCTTACACTCATTAAAACCTGCACTCTAATATCACGCATAGTGTTCTATGTATCTGTTTTGTTAATAAATATTCACCAAGTTGTTAACCATGCTTTGTATCTGTTGGCTCCGAGAGATATTTAATAGGTAATTGAAATGCATCTTTCTCTATCTTCATAAACTACAAACAAGTGAAAAATTATCAAAAGCACAACAAAATAAAACCAAGATGTTAACATTTAATTTATACACTTTGGTATGGGCAAACTTTTACCTACACTGAGTATCTCTGAGTCCTGAGTGGTGAGAAGCATGGGGAGGCATGATGTTCTGAAAGCAGAACTGGGCAGTAAGGTTCATCAATATAATGTACCTCAATATAAAATTTCAAGAAAACAAGGAAAATGAAGCATGTGCAAAGTCCAGAAACCATGGCCATATCATGGAAGGTGCTCTTGGAGGCCTTTCTAATTGCCTGTGGCTATCATGGAAGGTACTCTTGGAGGCCTTTCTAATTGCCTCTGTGGCTATCATGGAAGGGACTCTTGGAGGTCTTTCTAATTGCCTGTGGCTATTTCTATTACTTGAGAGGTGTGTCTTAATTTCCTATCTCTGAAATATTTATTAATGGAAATGCACTAGGAATCTCTCTGACGTCTTCCCTTTCTTAATCTTGGTTCTATCTAGTTATCTTATTTGATTCAAAACCAAATTAGCAATATCATCCACAACCCTAGATGTGAGTCATGTATTTCAGAAGGATGTCTGGAGTTTGTCAAAATTCTTAGTAACTACTAAGGTCAAAATCTCGCTGTGCAATCTCCAGGGGCACCGCCTCTGCTGGTCTTTCTGGTGCCTCATTCTCACAAGCTATAAGGCATTTTTGAAAACCGACAATGTATCTTATTGTATTCAGTTCATCAAATCCTGGATTCTTCAAAGTTTTGATTAATTTTTAAACTGTGAAATCTTTGTGCCAGATTCATTGTACCTGAATCCATTTTCCATATCTCAGGGTGTCCTACAACTGGAGTTGTGAGTAATCTGCTTTAGGTTCTTTGCCTAATTCCATCACAGCCTTAGTTTCAAGCTGCAACCACAGATATGGCAATTTAACGTCACAAGACCACTTCAGAGCACCCAGCGTGTTATTGTTCTCAGATGTATGAAAACACATTAGAATAAGGGTTTTTTCGTGCCATTTTCCATCTATTTTTATAATGCACGGCAGTAGTTTATATCTTATATGGTAGAATCTCCTGAGGAAATCTGAGCAGCTTTGGACAGAATCTTGAAGTTTTGGTTGCAGTACAGGCCTCCCTCATTATTATATTTTATAATATTTTATATTATATAATTTTCTCTATATAATATATAAATATATAATATAATATATTACATATTTTATAATCATTTTATAAATGATAACCCTGATGCCATCACTTGTCAGGGAAACAACATAAATAGTCCCTCCACCTACAGATATGAATCTGACATCATTTTAATTATAGAATCCATATAGTTGTAACATATGATATGACACTTAGACTTTTAAGCTTTTATTGCAACACTCTAAAAAGTTCATGCCCAGCCAAAGTACATTATAAAAGAATTTTTTAAAGAAAAAATAAATATGAGATTAAGGAGCTTGAACCAAATCTGTTGTTAAATGAGGATCTAGAATCTATTGTTTAAGGGAAACTTATTTTCATTAAGGCTTTGTGAAATTAAGAGCAAAGGAGAGAAATAGTTGATCTTTCTGTGGGTCCTACAAAATCAGGTGAACCAAATTGACCTAAGGATTCAGGAGGATCAATATTCTGTGTTTCTAAAATGCTTGTGAATTTTAATAAGTAATAGAACTTCATATATGTTTTTAAGACCTAATACTATTTGGAAAACATAAGAGCAGACTAACCCATAACTCCCAAACTTCAGGACACCCTGAATACAAACTAAAGATGTTCATTTACCCTAGTGTTAACTGGATTCCGAGTTGATTTCCGTTAGACTGGCTGTGATGGAATCCATGTGAATGTGGATGCCTAATAGATTTCATTTGTCGATGGGTACAGAGAGATCTGTCTGCAGCTGTTTCTGCTCCAAAGCCAAAAGGGTATAAAATCCTTTTAACTGTCCTCCCATCCCCCATTCATGATAAATCTACTAGACTGCCTCACAGCTCTAGCAACACAGAAAGTTCAGTTTCCTTCCTCAGAGAGATAAGAGGATCTTAACCGGTGGCTCTGAGCTCTGAATTTCCTATTTCACGCTCAGTGCATACAACTTAAGTTAACTCTCTTCATATGTCATGGGTTCTTTAACAAGTGCACACTGCCCTCTATAAGACACACAACACCCCATTTCCTGCAAATGTGTAATGCCAATTATACTGATCTACATAGAATAAATTCAGTAAGCAAAAATGTGTACTAATTGGTTTAATGGAAGTTGTTAAATTCTTCCATCCCTTAAGGAAATAACAATGCAAAATATCCATATATAGCTTTCCATTCTAAAAATCAAGATATATAGCAATCAGTTATATTACTGAATCTCATAGCATGTGCCAAACACCCAGATGTGAAAGAGAGCCCAGTGATATAAAATGGAACCCTGGGATCCCGGCCAAAAACTGAATACAAGATGCTACTCCTATGAGGAATGTATCCCACAGACTATGAAGGGCTTCTGCCCTTATTAAGACTCTAAAAAATGGAAGTGAAGACCCTGTTTACTAAATGTCACAGGGTATATTTGACCTTACTCCAATAAATAAAATTATTACAGAATGGTGTGTCTGATTAATTTATTATAACAATAGTAGCCTTTAATAAGTGTTACTAATATATAGTATTGTGTGTGTGTGTGTGTGTGTGTGTGTGCATGCACACACATGTATGTTTGTATGCATGCTTTGGTTTTTTTTTTTTTGTTTTGGTTTGGTTTGGTTTGGTTTTTGTTTTTTTTTTCCGAGACAGGGTTTTCTCTGTATAACCCTAGCTGTCCTGGAACTCACCCTGTAGACCAAGCTGGCTTCGAATTCAGAAATCTGTCTGCCTCTGCCTCCCAAGTGCTGGGATTAAAGACATGTGCCACCACAGCCTAGCTGCTTCTTATTAAAGTAAGAAGTAGTATGTTGTGTAATAATAAAACAAAATTCTTAGACACCAAGAACCATTTTTAGGAACACACAACACTAACAATCTCTTTATGTTTCTATATTTCCTATAGATCTTTATTCATCTAAACACAGAAACACACACCCACACATTCTTCTGTCTCTGTAGCTTGATAATGTATCAGCAAATATAATATATTCTTTTTTCTTAATATTGTATTATGTTTATTATTTAAGGCAATATTTATTTTTACTCTTTTTAATTGAAAATTTCTCAAGTGCTCATACTGTGCTTCGATGAGATCTACCATCCATCCTTTTCCCTTTGGTTCCTCCCATATCCTCTACAACTTTTCTACACCAAATTTATGTGTTCTCTCTTCAGTGTTTTTAAACTCACTGTGTCCTCTTAGGGTTGTGTTGGTAGCAGAAAGGTCTCCTGCTCACAGATCTCCAGGGAAACCAGGAATGTTAAGAACCCAGGATTTTCCTTTCAAAGGGAAGCCTGTGTAACCTGTTTTTCCATAATGCTTGAAATTGCAGGTAATTAATAACCCAGTAAACTGTGGTATCTGTTTGGTCAGGCCAGATCAAGTTTCCCTAACTAGAAATGAAGATACCTAGTAACTTAATTAACCCTTATATTACCTGTATCGCCACCCCTGCCCCTAAGCTTCTACAACCAGGAGCAGAGACACCTAATTGTTTAAAATGACCCTTACTTTACCTGTATAACCAGGGGTTCCCCCAAGCTACCCTAAGGAGAACCAGGAGTGACTAATAGACCAAATGACCTCTCTATTATCCGTATGACTGAGAGCAGACCAGAATCTTCTTTAGCACCTTAATTTAATACAGGTAGCCTGTCTCCAGAACCCATCTTCTTGGAAGATATGACACAAACTTCTAAGTCCACCTTTTACACAGTTTAAATGGAAAAACGTTTTTAATGCTCTCTACGTTTATATTCCTAGTAAACTGAATATGTGCAGAACCTAGTTTGCTATGTCTTATGACGTTATGGCTACATTGAATCTGCCATCACTTTCTTATTACCACATACTTGGTCTTCTATTTATTAACATATATCAAATTTTTAGGATAGTAAGTTTTTGACAATTTTAGGCATGCACGTAACATAAGTTGACAACATTCACCGTCTCCACTGCTGGCATTTGTCCTCTCTTGCCTTTGGCACTTTTCACCTTCCACAGCCTTTGTGATCCTCTTTCATCGTCACCTATTTTCCATACATGAGTGAGAGCAGTCAATATTTCTCTCTGTGAGTCTAGCTTCCTTCATTTCCCATTGCATTGTGTGCAACACGGTGACCTCCAGCTCCATTTGTTTTCCTGAATGATACGGAAGTTTTCTTCTTTGGTATGTCTAATCACACCTCCAAAGTGCTCATGAGGGACAGTCCCTCCTTAGGTACCGTATTGACTGTACTGGGGTTGAGCTTTGGATACTTTGGAGAGTCAGAGCCAGCACTGGTGGAGGAGGCTTTGCCTAGGGAAAACATTCGGCCTCAATCTTGGGCTACGTAATGGACAGGGAAAAAAAACGGAGACTGCCAGCCGGTGCCTAGCGGGCGATAGTGTTGTTTTTTAATTATTAGATGCATCATAATATCGCTTTGATATTTTAAAAACATAATCTCATCGTTTTACTTTTTTTATGATTTGGTAACTTGTACATAAACACAATGTGTTAAGGTTCACCCATTGAGTAAAACTTCTCTCGTCTTTTCCACCATTGCTCTTCCCAATTTTAAGTATTCTTTTGGGAAAGAGAAAACTCACTGAGTCCACTTACGAGCACCAATACTGTGCATGGGCGTAGCGCCATCTGCTAAAGGATGGGTCACCTCTCAGGGCACACATTACCAGACTAAACTAGTTCTCCTGTGGGATTGTGAAAAGACAGTCTGTTTTCTGGTCGAGCTGGGTTTAAACCCTGGAGACCCAGCAGATCAATCTGCAAAGGACAGAAGGAAGCTTGTCATGTGCTCCCAGACACTAGGCTCCTGACACAAGGTCCCAGCTCCATAATTATGTGGCCATCAGTCATGTAGGACCACCCCCCAAGCTCCCCGCTATCCTGTCTGGACTCCACCCCCACAATTACCTGGCAACAGCCAAGTAAGTCCGACCCACTATAAAAGGGGTTGCTTGCCCCCTCCTTCATCTCTTACGCTCTTGCTCCTGCCTCTCTTACTCTTGCCCTCTTGCTCCCCGTCTCTCCGCATTCCCTTCCCTCCTCTCTCTACTTGGCCATCGCTGGCCTATACTTTCCTACTTGCTCCCTCTCTCTGCCTTTCTTCAATAAATGCCTTAAAACCATGGACTGTCTCTTCTCATCAAGATCTGCCTTGCTGGAGCAATGGAGCAATGTCTTCCTCTAACGAGCCACATGCATCTAATCTTCCGCTGGAAGCCTCTCAGCACTTCAACCATAGCTTCCACCAAACCAAGCTTCCAGGTCTGGCAAGCCAAGGACAGACACTCTTCTCCCTGAAGTAACCAGCCATAGCCCTCTCCTCCTGCTCTTTTCCCTTCGCCCTAGGCTAGAACCTGCCTGGAGGACCCTACTCAGTTTTCAGCTCTTCCCAGACATTGAACAGGGCCTGCCGTGTCAAAGAGCCTGAGAACCTGTTGTCCTTGCCCTTCATGCCGGGCCAGGACCCCCGAGCCAACTCTGGCAGGTTCCCCAGGCATCTCAGACTGAGCTTCCACATCCATGGAGCGAGTTCCTGAGGCTTCTCACAGCCTGTCATCTACGAGTGTGCTCGCAGTCAGACTTCCAGAGTCCAGTCTTACCCAGTGGCCCAAGCCCCAAGCAGACGTGGACACCAATTTTTTTTAAGATTTTTTTATTAGATATTTTCTTTATTTACATTTCAAATGTTATCCCCTTGGTTTCCCTTCTGAAAAAAATGACCCTATTCTCTCCCCACTTCCTCTTCTCACCAACCCATCCTCTCCCACTTCCTGGCTCTGGCATTCCTCTACACTGGGGCATAGAACCTTCACAGGACTCAGGGCCTCTCCTCCCATTGATGACCAACTAGGCCATCCACTGCTACATATTGCAACTGGAGCCATGATTCCCACCATGTGTTCTCTTTGGTTGGTGGTTTAGTCCCTGGGAGCTCTGAGGGTACTAGTTAGTTCATATGGTTGCTCCTCCTATGGGGCTGCAAACCCCTTCGGCTCCTTGGATCCTTTCTCTAGCTCATTCACTGGAGACCCTCTGCTCAGTCCAATGGATGGCTGTGATCATCCACTTCTGTACTAGTCATGCACTGACAGAGCCTCTCAGGAGACAGCTATATCAGGCTCCTGTCAGCCAGAACTTGCTGGCATCCAAAATTGTGTCTGGGTTTGGTGACTGTACAGGGGAAGGATTCCCAGGTGGGGCAGTCTCTGGATTGTCCGTCCTTCAGTCTCTGCTCCACAATTTGTCTCTGCAACTCCTTCCATGGGTATTTTGTTTCCCCTTCTATAGAAGGATGGAAGTTTCCACACTTTGGTCTTTCTCCTTCTTGAGTTTCTTGCAGTTTGTGGATTGTATCTTGGGTATTCTGAGCTAATGGACTAATATCCACTTATCAGTGAGTACATACCATGTGTGCTCTTTTGTGATTGGGTTATCTTACCCAGGATGATATTCTCTGACACCATTTTTAACCCACACTCTCCCTCACCTAAAATTCATCAATTGCAATTTTTTTTCAGACATCATCACAGAAGAGACTACTGAAGATCATAAGAGTCAGAGACAGTGAATTATTATGGCAACAGTTATTTCCAGATAAAATAGTGAAGGTGCAAAGAGGAACTCAAAGTAGTTATGCTTGACTAGACATGACTAGAGAGAGAAATAACAGACGAGGTCTCTCTGTTTCTTAGAGTTAGGCTAGCAAAGTTATAAACTTCCTTCTCAGCATTACTTTTGCTTTATCCCACATACATAGGACACTACAAAAACAGACACAATCCTCTTTGAGAGATGATCACCTGAATTTCCGCACAAGAGGTTTTTGTTTTGTTTTGTTTTGTTTTCTGTACCATGACCATTGCTCTATCAAGCACAACTCTGCTGTTTGGAAGAGTCTAACACCATCATTTATAAATTCAGATGAATAAAGGCATATTTTATTTTCCTGATGAGATGAAAATGAATGACTTCTCTGAGGAGGAAAGATGAAACCTTTCTGTACAGCAGAAGGCTTTATTCTTGCTGAGTTGTGTTTGAAATCCCCCTCCAACAAAAATAACCATCCATAACTTCGTTATCTGTGCTACTGTTTATAAAAAAAAAGTAGAGACTTAAATAAACGAAGTTCAATAAAAAGCAGATGTTTGGCTAAATTCTTATGAAATTGTGCAGAGCACAGTGATTTTCAGCCACAAAGACAGTGGCAATTCAAAATTTAAAGTTTTTGGTTTTTCATTTAAAAGGAAGGGGAGGAGTAAGGAGAGACGCAGGAGGAGGGGTGAGGAAGAAGGGAGTGAGAGATGATGAAAGAAAAGAATGAGAGAGGGAAGGATGAAGGGAGGGAAGGGAGGGAAATAAGGGAGGGAAGGATGCTGATAGGAAGGGGACAGAGAGAGAGGGAGTGAGGGTGGAAAAGAGATGAGAGGGAGGGGGATGGAAGGAAAGGCAGACGGGGAAGAGGAAGAGGGTCCTTATGAACTGTCACATATAAGTCAACATTATTTCAAACAGGAACATTCCTGACATACTTCTGTTGGTCTGATTTTACCTCTTTCCTGTATTTCTTCTCTTCTCCAAGGCTTGGTTGGTCTACTATGTTCCCTGCCATGGCCCACATCTCTGCTCCCTTTCATGCTAGATTTTTGGTTTCCTCAATCTTTATCTTACATGTGGCTTCATTTTCTCTTACCTGAGAAATTCTTACATCTATCATATGACAATCTAGGATCATTAGAACTGTTTCTCACTCACCAAGAGTTTAATAATCTTCAACATGTGTCTTGTGAGGCCTTCTAACATTTGCCAGTGGGACTCTGTGAGTTTCCCAAGTCTTTTCGCTTTCACTGGCTCCTTTTACTCCTAGGTTCCTAATATTATATGCCTTATTATCAACTCTATTGGAACTATAAATGTTATCTTCAGATTATTTCAAATATGATCATTACTTGATTATTGTCAAATAATAGAAGATGTACAAGTAATTCACAATAAACTATATCAGACCCTGTCTCTTCTAAGTCTGGACAAGCATTTCTAAGTGGCTACCAGATGTTTTTAACCTTAATATGGTATTAAAATCCACAAATGAGCAAGCAGTATGTATAAGAACAAAGATGTATTCTTTCTCATTGTTCCTTTTAAATGTGAAGAAATACAGCTTAGCACGGTTCTGCTTTTGAACAGGAAAACTCCAAATTAGCTGTTGATTTCACATCAATTCTGTGCTTTCTACTTCTGCTTTGCAGAAACTGATCACCATTAGGGAGCAGAATTCTGCTCAACTGATGGTTAGCCTTGAGTTCTGAAAGAGCAGAGAGTTTGTTACTGCAGCTTGGCAAGTGTTCTGGGAACACTTCTATAAACACATGTTGAGAAGGAATCCAGGTCACAGGCCACTTAAGCAGTAGATTGTCAGCAATGTGAGGGTTGTTTTGTTTCATTTTGTTTTGTTTTATGAGTGCAAAATGTGCCTTCTGTCCTGGAAGCTCTACCTTGATCTTGGAGGCTGGTCATTAAGCTTAGTACCAGACTTTAGGATGATACCAAGCAGCTTCAAGCTCAGGCCCTTAGTTGGCGGTCATGAGCATGACTATGTATATTATGTTCAAACTAAGTGTGTTCATTTAACCATTAAAACTTAGAACAAGTTTTACATTAGAATTTTTTTTAGCCTCATTCAGAGGCTAAGTGCTGTAAGCACAATTAATTGAGGGTGAGGTTAATGATATGTCAAGAATGCCTGGCAAGTGGATCATTTATAGCTAAGAGAGTAACGTTGCTGAAGCAGGAGAGTTAAGGCTAGGGCTAGGGAAGAGCAACTGGAAGGTTGAAGATATATTGTAGGAAAGGTGAAACCAAGAAGGTACACCCACACTACGAAATTTTCTAAATGCTTGGATAGAGGTTTCAAGTACGAATTTGTATTTTGAGGACAGTGGGGGGACATTCAAGTTGTTGTTTAACAATGCTATGCTTGGGTTCTACTTTTCAGAGAAAAAGTATTATATCAACGTAGAAGATCAACTACAAGCTTTGCTGCTGCTGGCTTGGGGACAGCAATCATTTGTGAGAGAACTCTTGCTAAATATAGTTGTGGAATGAGCAAGTTAAGTAAATGAGGTACAAGAGTTTCCACACTTTTAGGATTCAGGGAGAGATACATTCCTTACTCAGGATGTGGTACCGGGAAATAAGGAGCAGGAGGAGTTACCAGAAAGAAGCTTTAAGAAAACTTAGCATGGCACATTGGCATGACTTAACCCTCATTACACGACAGAAGCTCCTTCCTCTGAGAAGATCTCTCCATTCTTTCTATCCTTTCAGTATGGCTACTAGGAAACCAAGGCTATGGGAGATGTCACTGCTCTAAAGTGACAGAAAACACACACACACACACACTTGACTGTTATTTTAACTTTAATCATAAAATATTTTCATAAAATTTATTCTAAGTCTGATATTATCAGAATAATGTCCCATAAAGGAAACACTCATGAACTCTGGTCTTAATGGGTTAGTATGTGTTTCTACAACTGTTAGAAAATGAAAGGCTCTTCATCAGAATTGTTCACACATTCTTACTAAGCCCTTAGTGACCCTTGAGTACATGTTACATTCTTATGCCGTCATCCCTATGCTAATGTCAAAATCATCAAATTATATGTATTTTTTATTTTTTCCAGTGTCTAAGAGGGTCTGTATTACTACACTAACCATCAAATCTTGTGGATTTTTTCTTAAATTTTTTCCATTCTCTAGTTTGCTATTTTTTTGTGAAAATAAAACACTTAAAGAGATTTCAAAATTCATATTTACATTTTACCTCAAAACTTTTTCCTGCAGTAAAAGCTTCTAGTTTCCTATCCAAAGTTATATACAAGTATATGATATATAAATAACTTATTAATTTAAATAGGTTATTCCATCAATCACAGTCATCATTGTACATTATATTTTGAGATGACTGTATCTAACATTTGCAACGATGTCATTTTAGTATTGTATCCAAACTTTTTCTCCTGTATTACTTTCTGAAAGTAAAAGAAATAAAGTCACCCTTCATCTATTAAAAAAAAATGTTTTTGTGCCTCTATCTCCACTGAGATTATAAGGAAAGATTGTCAGCATTCTTTAATGCTTATCAATGACACATTTAAGACACAACTAAGAAAAGAAAGCAGGGAGGAAGAGAAGAACTTGGTTTACAAAGAAGGTTAAAAATAGAATTTATGGTAGAAACACTCTGATACCAATTCTTATTTACTAAAAGATATAATTTTGCCAATGATAATTAAAAAACATAGGCATATGTAATTACTTCTGTTTCTTTTGGATTTAATTAGCCGTATTTGAAGCAACTGAAAGTTTTGTTCACTCGAAAGAATTTAAATGATAAACCTAAGCTAGTCAATTACTTTAAAATATAATTTGACAATATCTTACCCTACTAGTTCAGTTTGTTTTTGTGCAAGCATACATTTTGTTGTGACATTAGATGCTTTGCCTGAAATTTGGATCTGTAGAAGCAAATTCATAAAATCAACATTGACAGAACCACAAAGTACCATTTTATAATTCAGGTAGCATTAGTAATGGCTGAAATAATCAAAGGAATATTGCAGAGTTGCTATGCAGAGTACATACTTTCATTTACTTCTTTCAGAGATATCCACAATAAAATCACAAGGGTACTTATGATGTGTAAGGGTATAAAAATGATAACATCCATCCTCTTTGAAGCATCTATTATCCCCATTCTGGCCACAGCTCTTTGGAGAACCAAGAGGATTGTCCAATTTTTTTTAGGTGTCTATCAATTATAGTCAGTTTTGCCACCCAGTTTCCAAACATTTCTTTCTGTTTGAAATATCTTTGAGGCAAATTGCAATGAGAGAAAACAAGACCCACTATTTCTTTTTCCTCCAAGCTAAATCGAACAATTTAACGGTGATAGGTAAGCCAATCTACAATGACTTGTAATGGGAAAAAAACGTTCAAAGTAGAAAAGGGTAGTTTCTGTGACATAACAATGTTATAAAAAGGGAGAGAAATTCATTTCGTTGGATTTAGTAGGAGGCACTTGATGCTGAGAAGTTTGGTTGGATGCTGAGCACCAACCAAACGTACTTCTGGGCATAGAAATGCACGGAGACCATCAGAGCAGGCATAGCTGACTTCTGGAAATATAATCAAATGGCTCACTGGAGAATTCTGTGCATATTTCTTCCTGCAATGAACATGTGTCATTTCCTTCTGTGAGTACTCATGCAAAACTACTAGCAACAGGAAGCACTTGCTTTGAATGGCCAGAACATCAAGTCTGGGCTAAAGCAATGGTATTTATTATAGAACAAAGCTGTTCCTATAGACATAGACATAATGAAAAAAAATTGACTGTTGTATTCTTTTTAATAAATATCACAAGAATTTGACTTTAATTCTACCTATAATATCAATGTACATATTGAGATATTTATTAAACCAAATGGACAAATATGACCAAATTGTTAAATATAGATGAATAAAGCCTTTTAGTTATGATCTACAATAACCTGTTAAATGGTGAACTTGCTAATGTATAATCATATTCAAGAAAATAGTTAATAAAACACACTGAAAACTTCTCCCTAGTGTGTGTTTTAAAGCCAAATAAAATCAAATACAATTATAAGTGTTCCATAAGATTAACACATTATGAATGGGAAATAATGCATACATGCATAAATAACATAAATCTTTAAGTATTTGAATTAATATAAGCATATGTATATCAGGCATAATTATAATGTATATTAATACTCTATAAACAAAGTTAACAATACACTCTAATAATATAAATTCCATACATTAAATTATCTTTTGAAATGTAAGCTAGGTTCTTCATGACTAAATTTCTTCTCTTTCTCTTTTAAAATATTCATTGTAAAACAAACCATATGCAGAAAAGTGAAAAACTTGTTCAATGAAAATTTTAAGACACTGAAAAAAGAAACTGAAGAAGATACCAGATGATGGAAATATATGCTTATGGAATGATGACATTAAAATTGTCAAAAAGTAACCTACAGATTAAATGTGATTCCTATCAAAATCTCAATGCAATTCTCCACAGATGCTGAGAAAATTTGTACATGGATACCCAAAAGAATGAGGATAGACACAATAATTTTTAAATATAAAAATGCTGGTGGATGTTTCACTATGACTGATTTCAAGTTATAATGTAGAGCTATAGTAATAAAAACAGCATGGTCCTGAAACTGCAGATGTAATTGGCCTGTGATTCTGTATTCTCTCCTGCTTGAACTAAAATGAGTTAACTTAAAAGATTTACCATTAAGTATAAAATTTTAGAAACTCTCATTCCCCTTAATAGTATTTAGCAGATGCTTTATATCAGTAGAGCCCAATAATGTATGCTCTAAGATCAAGAATTGACAAATGGAGCCTCATAAAATTACAAAGCTTCTGTAAGGCAAAGGACACTGTCAATAGACAAAACAGCAACCAAGAGATTGGGAAAAGATCTTTACCAATCCTACATCTGATAGAGGACTAATATCCAATATATACAATGAACTTAAGAAGTTAGACTCCAGAAAAACAAATAACACTATTAAAAAATGGGGTTCAGAGCTAAACAAAGAGTTCTCAACTGACAAATACTGAATGGCTGAGAAGCACCTAAAAAAATGTTCAACCTCCTTAGTCATCAGGGAAATGCAAATCAAAACAACCCTGAGATTCCACCTCACACCAGTCAGAATGGCTAGGATAAAAAAACTCAGGCGATAGCAGATGCTGGTGAGGTTGTGGAGAAAGAGGAACACTCCCCCATTGCTAGTGGGATTGCAAGCAGGTACAACCACTCTGGAAATCAGTTTGGCAGTTCCTCAGGAAATTGGACATAGAACTACCAGAAGACTCAGCTATACTCCTGGGCATATACCCAGAAGATGTACCAACATGTAATAAGGACACATGCTCCACAGTGTTCATAGCAGCTTTTATTTATAATAGCAAGAAACTGGAAACAACCCAGATGTCTCTCAGCAGAGGAATGGATACAGAAAATGTCGTACCTTTACACAATGGAATACTACTCAGGTATAAAAACAATGAATTTATGAAATTCTTAGGGAAATGGATAGATCTGGAGAAAATCATCCTGAGTAAGGTAACCCAGTCACAAAAGAACATGCATGGCTTGCACTCACTGATAAGTGGATATTAGCCCAGAAGCTCAGAATACCCAAAATACAATCCACAAGCCACAAGAAACTCAAGAAGGATGACAAAAGTGTGTGTACTTTGATCCTTCTTAGAAGGGGAAACAAAATACCCATGGAAGGAGTTGCAGAGACAAAGTGTGGAGTAGAGACTGAAGGAATGACCATACGGAGACTGTTCCACCTGGGAATCCTTCCCATATTCAATCACGAAACCCAGATACTATTGTGGGTGCCAGCAAGTGCCTGATATAGTTGTCTCCTGAGAGGCTCTGACAATGCCCCACTAATACAGAAGTAGAGGCTCACAGCCATCCATTGAACTGAGCACAGGGTCCCCAGTGAAGGAGCTAGAGAAAGGACCCAAGGAACTGAAGGGTTTGCAGCTCCTTAGGACAAACAACAATATAAACTAACTAGTACCCTCCAAGCTCCCAGGGACTAAAACACCAACCAAAGGGTACACATGGTGGGACTCATGGCTCCAGCTGCATATGTAGCAGAAGATGGCCTAGTCAGTCATCAACAGAAGGAGGGGTCCTGATCCTGTGAAGGTTCTATGCCCCAGTGTAGGGGAATACCAGGGACAGAACAGGGTTTTTATTTTATTTTATTTTATTTTATTTTATTTTATTTTATTTTGGAGGGGAAACTAGGAAAGGAGATATCATTTGACATGTAAATAAGATATAAATAAATAAATAAATCTATTAAAAACTTAAAATTTACATTCTTCATGCTCACATAACTTGTGGCATGGCATGCACTTGTTTCTACCAATTTAAATTCATTGTCACAAAGCTAAATGTGACAGTGACTGTTAACTGTTCACAAATGTGATAACAATCAGCACAAAAATATCTTGTTTTATCTTGAGAGATACCATTTAGATATCATTGCATTTGTTGAAATGTAAATATTTTAGCTGCATGTAATTTGGGATGAATATGAACAAGCATTTAAAATCTTTTGTAAGTTACTGAAGAAACCTAGAGAGGTGATATTCTGTCTAGTTTTATGTCAATTTGACACAAGCTAGAGTTATCTGAAAGGAGGGAATCTCAATTGATAAAATGTTCCCAAAAGATCTACCTATAAAACATTTTCTTAACTATTAGTTGATTGGGAAGGGTTCAGCCCATTTTGAGTGATGCCATCCCTGGCATCATTGGGAGTAGTGCTCGTGGGTTATATAGGAAAGAAGGTTGAGCAAGCCATGGGGAGGAAGCCAATAAGCAGTCCCCTCCACTGTCTCTGCATCAGCCCCAGATTCCATGTTTCTACCTTGCTTGAGTGTTTCTCCTGGCTTTCTTAGTTGAAAATATGGAAGTTTAAGTCAAAGGATTTCCTCCTCAAGTTGTGCTGGTTGTATATTTTATCACAACAATATTAATGCTACACAAGACAGGTAATAAAACTAATATTACAATAAAATTGTGGTCTTGTTTTATGTGGAGGGCTTTTGATAATTTGACTGAATGAGTAAAAGTAGCTATATATTTCATGGATGTATCTTTGATTAAGACTGTTGGATAATTCTTACTGAAATATTAGCTTCTATAGTTTTGGAATTGACTTTGTAGTATTTCCTAAAACAAACAACAACAAAACTAGTGTTTGTGCAGTCTCTTGACGTTTAAAGTATTTACTCCTGTGATTATTTAACACATTGCTCATATGTACTACATAATAATCAGTAGAAATTAATATTGTCTCTAGTTGCAAATGAGACAGGTGAACATCATAGATATTGCCTTCTCCAAGTTACCCTAAATAAAGTGCTAGGACAGAAATACTAAAATGTTAATGGTGGGTTCTTGGAGTATTGATGACATCTTCAACAATTCATGTTGTACAAACTAGATTTCTACATGTAAGAGAATGAAAAGTGTTTCCAATCACAAAAAACAAAAAAAATGATTCCAAATGGTAATATATCTGAAATTTTACAATTTTTTTACTACTAAAACTAAGAAATTCAAAATGAGTAACAAAATTTATAAAGTATAATTGAAATATACAGATGATAAACATTTTTTTAGATAACAAACTTGTCGTTGTAATTATTTAATCTTACTCGGGTTTCTACTCACTCCATTTCCAGATAAAAGACATGCAACTTTTTTATTTATAATTAGCCTTAAAAGCATTAGAGCTGGGCAGATTATCTGCTCACTATGTTATTATTTCTACTTCCCTATCAGTAACACTGAGGTATAACTCACTATGTTCCATCTGAGCTGCTCTTAACTCCAATTAGCCAGGCCTCAAGTCCATGTTTTAATAACTCACCCACCACAGGATGTCTTTCCTGTCTCCACCTTCTTCCTTATTCTTATGGTTCTTCCTCAGACCCCAAGAAAGGGAACTAAAGGCTGTAGGTATCTTTATTCACCCATCAGAAATAACTTGGGGGACAAGATTACATCACATCACTTGTGTATGTGCAGAATCTCTGATCCCTGAGGACAATCAGGCTTTGGGGGCAGTATTCATTAGTATTCATTATTACAATACACAGCAAAAGAACGAACCTCAACATGAAATATTTCTTTTCATTGATTTATTTATTTCATTGATTTCATTGACTTATCACAGGAATAAGAACATCAAAAAACCTACTTGTAGATTTGGGGTTGGTTGCTTTAATTTAAACATTGCTCTAATAGTTCTTGACCACTCTTTATACTTTAATACCAATATACATAATGTTACTGGAATTGAAAGTTAATGTAAACCTTGTTCTTTTTATGTCTGGGGAACTGATACTTTTATTTCAGTAGTGGGGTAAAAATCTATTCTCCATCTTGTCATATTCATCAGTGGAAAGTGTAACAACTAGGTTTATCATCAATGAGAGCAATATACTAATTAGAACAGTCTTGTGAGTTCTCATCATAACACTCTCTTAAATCTTATATCTTATCTTCATTTGACAACAGAAGAAACTTAGACTCATAGAAACTTTTCAACTATAACTATTACTTTGAAAGTCTTTTCTGAAAGTTAAAAATATTGGCAAAATTCTCTGGTGAACTTACAAGTATTTTGTTGAAAAAAATAGTATGAAACATGATAGAAAACATATTTTTTGACCTAACGTTGTGTAAAAGGCAGAATAAGACACTGAAATATACAGGAAAATACTTTGGCATTTCTTTATACCAATAGGTTTTTTATATTTAACTGTTGCTAATAATATGCAATTATAAACTTAGAAAAAATGTGGCTGTCAAATGAATTTCAAGTTCAAGATGATTCAATATAGCTAGAACTCAAAGTCTATAAATGAACTTTTTGTGCATTTACCTTTGCTTAACAAAGAGGAAACAACCAAATTAATGTCAAAGAAAAGAATTTGTGGAATTCATTGTATTTAATAGAGGAAGCTATCTCCATACTCAGGTCTCAAATACTCAGTAGGCCCCTGGCATTCTCTGCCCACTGGTATTCTTGCCAAGGTAATATGTTTGAAACAGTTAGAATGAGATGTACCAGCTTCAGGCATTTTGGGTCCATTTCATACTTTGTCTTTTTAGCCTGGTCACAAATTTTAATTCTGCCTCAAAATGCATGAATACTTATCAGGTGTAAAGTGTCAATCTTTAAGAAAGAATTAAAAGAATCCTTTAAAAAGTAGAATAATTCCCTTTATTAGGGAAATAAAAATACTCCTACTTCTTTCCTACCTCAGTGACTCTACAGATTAGATTCTTGGAAAACACTGACTTAATAATTAAAATGCACACATAAGTGAATCGTACCATAATTGTCTTTGTGGGTCTGGGTTGCCTTGATCGGGATTTTTCTTTTTTAATTCTGTCCATTAGTGTGTGAATTTCATTTTTTAATGAGTGACTAATATTCCATTGTATAAATGTTCCATTTTTCTGCTGAGGGATATTTAGATTGTTTTGAACTACCAACTATTTTAAATAAGACAACAATGAACACAGTTGAATGATTGTCTCTGTGGTAGGATAAATCTTCCCTCGGGTATATGCCCAAGAGTGGTATAGCAGGATCTTGAAGGAGATTGATTCCAATCTTCCTGAGGAGGAACTGCTATGCTGATTTTCATGTGACTGTACACATTTGCTCTCCCACAAGCAATGGATGTGTGTTCCCCTTACTCTATATCACTTGTTTTATTAATCTTAGCCATCCTGTTAGGTATAAGATGAAATCTGAGTAGTTTTGATTTGCATTTCCCTAGTGGGAAACATCAAGTGTTTCTGAGCCATTTGATTTTTTTCTTTTTAGAAATCTCTGTCTAGATCTATATTTTTTGATTTATTTGTTTTTGTGATATCTAGTTTTGTTATGTATATATGTACATATGAATATTAGACCTCTAAAAATATGTACTTGGTTATTAAGTATTTTTGTACTCTGTAGGCCACTGTTTTTCCAAGTGATTGAGTCCTTTGCTACTCAGAAGTTTCTAAGTTTCATGAGGATCCATTTATTAATTGCTTTACTATTTTACTAGGGATTTATCTTTTTAAATTGAATGTCTGATCTTGATTTAACTTTGTAAAGGTATTTCTTTGAGAAAATTATTCATTTCTTTTGGATATCTTAGTTTGGTAAACATTTTAAAATTATATCCTTATGAATCTCTCCATTTCCTTAATGTTCATTATGTACTTCTTTTCGTTTCTTATTTTGTTAATTTCTATATCCTCTCTCTGACTTTTAGTGAATTTGAATCAGAATTTGGGAATCTTATTGACTATCTCAAAGAACCAAATAATTGTTTCATTGCTTATTTGTAATTTTTATTTGTTTCTATTTTATTGATTGTTGGCATGAGTTTGTAAACTTCCTGATGTTTATACTGTTATTGATATCCAGCTCTAGTTCATGGTGGTCTGATGAGATTCATGGTGTTATTAAAATTTTCTTGTATCTGTTGAGACTTGTTTTGTGACTGAGTATATGGGGGACTTTGGACTACCTTCCATGAGGTACTAAGATAAATATATCTTATTTTGTATTTGGATGAAATTTTCTGTAAATATTTGTTAGGTCCATTTGGTTTATAATATCAATTAATTCTAGCATTTTTTTCCTGGATAACCCATCTTTTGACAAGAGTAGTACTGAAGTATCTCTCTATCAATTTGTGAGGGTCAATATTGATTTAAGCTATAATAGTACATCTTTTTAATTAATTAATTTTTTTAATTATTCAATTTATATACCAACTATTGCCCCCCGCAATGTCTACACCTCATACAATTTTTCCCCTATGTTCCCCGCCATTGTCCTCTGAGTGGGTGGGGGCCCCGGGATTGACCCTACTCTGAAACATCAATTCTATGAGGTAAGACACATCCTCTCTCACTGAGGGCAGACAAGGCAGCCGAGCTAGAAGAACATATCCCACAGAGAGGCAAGATTTTGGACAGCTCTTGCTCCAGTTGTTCCAGATCCACATCTGCTACATCATCTGTGCAGGAAAGCCTAGGTCCATCCAATGTTTGTTCTTTGGTGGTTCAGACTCTGAGAGCCCCAAGGGTCCAGTTTAATTGACTCTGTTGATCTTTCTGTACAGTTGTCATGCAACTCCAGGGCCTGTAATCCTTCCTCCTATCTTTCCATAAAAGTCCTTGTCACTCAACTGAAGAGTGGTATGAAAAATGTGGTGCATTTAAATAAAGGAATACTATTCAACTATTAAAAATGAGGACTTAATGGATATTGCAGGCAAATGGATGGAACTAGAAAATACCATCCTGAGCAAGGTAAACAAGGCCCAAAAGGACATGCATGCAATGTACTCATTAATAAGTGGATATTAGTGAAAAAGTACAAAATACCTATGATACAACTCACATTCTATAGGAAGCTTAAGAAGAAGGAAGGCCCAAGTGTGAATACTTTAATCTGACTTAGAAGAGGTAACAAAGTAATCATGAGAGGCAGAGGAAAGGAGAGACTAGGGTAGAAGAGTGGATGGGGAGAGGAAAAATTGGGGTGGGACAAGGATCAGGTATGGGGAGAAGACAGGAGAGAAGCCCAGAGGGCCAGGAGAATGAATGGAAATATGCAACAGTGGGGGTGTGAGTGGAGGTAACCTCTCGAAAGTCTCAGAGACTTGAGATGTGAGAGGATCTCAGGACACAATGAAAAATGACCTTTGTTGACATGCCCAAAAGTGGGGATATGGAACCTGAAGAGACCAACTTAAACAGAGGGACAGGGCTCTCAGTTGAGGCATGAGGCCACACACCCATCTTCAAAATGCTTGACTCAGAATTGTTGCTGCCTAAAGGAAACACAAGGCCAAAAATAGAACAGAGACTAAAGGAAAGGCCATCCAGTGCCCTAGATAACTAAGGATCCACTCCATGTGCAGGCACCAAACCCTGACCCTGATGCCATGTTGTGCTTGCAGACAGGAGCCTAGCATGGTTGTCCTCTGAGAGGCTCTACCAGCAGCTGACTAAGACAATTGAAGATGCTTAAAGGCAACTATTGGAATGAGATCAGGAACCTCTACCTCTATGAAAGAGTTAGGGGAAGGATTGGAAGTAGCTGAAGTAGACTGCAACACCATAGAAAAAAACAACAGTACTCAGAGCTCCCAGAGACTAAACTACCAACTAAAGAGTATACATGGACTAATCCCTAGCCCCTGGCAAATATGGAGCAGAGAACTGCCTTGTCTGGCCTAAGTGGGTGAAATTGAACCTAATTCTATAGAAACTTGATACCCCAGGGTAGGGAAGCACCCTATCAGAGGGAAAAGGGATGGGTGGAGTGAAGAATTTAGGATGGAAGGAGTAGGAAAGGGGACAACATTCAGAATATAAATAAATTTTTTTTTAGAGATAGCATTTCTCTGTATAGCCCTGGCTGTCCTGGAATATATTCTGTAGACCAGGCTGACCTCGAACTCAGAAATATGCTGGCCTCTGCCTCCCAAGTGCTGGGATTAAAGGCATGCAAAAGCATCCCTTTTGTCCTATTAACAGTGTCCTTTGCTTTACAGAATCTTTGCAATTATATGAGGTCCCACTGTCAATTCTTGATCTTACAGCATAAACCATTGGTGTTCTGTTCAGGAACTTTTCCACTGTGCCCACATGTTTGAGGTTTTTCCCCACTTTCTCTTCTATTAGACTCAGTGTATCTAGTT
This sequence comes from Mastomys coucha, assembly GCF_008632895.1. Lineage (NCBI taxonomy): Eukaryota > Metazoa > Chordata > Mammalia > Rodentia > Muridae > Mastomys > Mastomys coucha. The sequence goes on from NW_022196899.1 coordinate 2,849,282, forward strand.
TTATGTGGAGGTCCTTAATTCACTTAACGTAGTTGAGCTTTGTACAGGGGGGAAAAGAATGGGTCAATTTGCAATCTTCTACATGTTGACCACCACTTGAACCAGCACCATTTGTTGAAAATACTGTCATTTTTCCACTGGATGGTTTTAGCTCCCTTGTCAATGATCAAGTGGCCATAAATGTGTGGATTCATTTTTTGGTCTTCAAGTCTATTCCATTGATCTATGTGCCTGTACAAATACCATGCAATTATTATCAATCAGTATTGCTCTGTAGTACAACTTGAGGTCAGGGATGGTGATTCCTCCAGAAGTTCTTTTGTTGTTGAGAATAGTTTTTGCTATTCTGGGTATTTTGTTATTCCAAATGAATTTGAGAATTGCTCTTTCTAACTCTATGAAGAATTGAGTTGGAATTTTGATGGGGATTGCATTGAATCTTTAGATGGCTTTCAATAAGATGTCCATTTTTACTACATTAATCCTACCAATCCATGAGCATGGGAGATCTTTTCATCTTCTGAGATCTCCTTCAATTACTTTCTTCAGAGACTTGAAGTTCTTGTCGTACAGATCTTAAACTTGTTTAATTGGAGTCATACCAAGATATTTTATCTTGTTTGTAACTATTGTGATGGGTATCATTTCCCTAATTTCTTTCTCATCCCATTTTTCCTTTGAGTTAGGAAGGCTACTGATTTGTTTGAGTTAATTTTATGTCCAGCCATTTTGTTAAAGTTGCTTATCAGGTTTAGGAGTTCTCTGGTGGAATTTTGGGGGTCACTACCATATCATCTGAAAATAGTGATATTTTGACTTCTTCCTGTCCAGTTGGTATACCTTTGACCTCCTTTTGTTATCTAATTGCTTTAGCTAGGATTTTGACTACTATATTGAATAGATAAGTAGAAAGTGGGCATCCTTTCCTAGTTCCTGATTTTAGTAGGATTGCTTCAAGTTTCAGTCCATTTAGTTTGATGTTGGCTACTGGTTTGCTGTATATGGCTTTCACTATGTTTAAGTATGGGCCTGGAATTCCTTGTCTTTCCAAGACTTTTAACATGAAGAGAGGCTGAATTTTCTGAAATGCTTTTTCAGCATATAATGAAATGATGACATGGTATTTTTTTCTTTCAGTTTGCTTATGAATGGGTTACATTGATGGATTCCATATATTGAACCATCCCTGCATCTCTTGGATGAAGCCTACTTGATCATGGTGAATGATCATATTTGATGTGTTGAGTATTTTTGCATCAACACTCATAAGGGAAATTGGTCAGATGTTCTCTTACTTTGTTATGTCTTTGTGTGGTTTAGGTATAAGTGTAATTGTGGCTTCAGAGAACGAATTGGGTAGTGTTCCTGCTGTTTCTATTTTCAGAATAGTTTGAAGACTATTATTATTAGGTTTTCTTTGAAAGTCTGATAGAATTCTGCACTAAACTTATCTGGTCATGGGATTTTTTTGGTTGGGAGTTTTTTAATGACTGCTCTTTTTCTTTAGGGGTTATGGGAGTATTTATATGGTTTATCTGATCCTGATTTAACTTTGATATTTTGTATCTGTCTATGAAATTGTCCATTTCATCAAGATTCTCCAGTTTTGTTGAATATAGGCATTTATAGTAGGATATGATAATTTTTTTAATTTCCTCAGTTTCTGTTGCTATATTTCCCTTTTCATTTCTGATTTTGTTAATTTGGATACTGTCTCTTTGCCCACTGGTTAGTCTGGCTAAGTGTTTATCTATCTTGTTTGATTTTCTCAAAGAACAAGCTCCTAGTTTGGTTGATTCTTTGTATAGTTCTTTTTGTTTCTATTTGGTTGATTTCAGCCCAAAGTTTATTTCCTGCAGTCAACTCCTCTTGGGTGTATTTGCTTCTTTTCGTTCTAGAGCTTTCAGGCATGCTGTTAAGCTGCTAGTGTGTGCTCTCCCCAATTTCTTTTTGGAGGCACTCAGATCTATGAGTCTTCCTCTTAGCACTGCTTTCATTGTGTCCCATAAGGTTGAGTATGTTGTGCCTTTATTTTCATTAAATTCTAAAAGGTCTTTAATTTCTTTCTTTATTTTTTCCTTGACCAAATTATCAGTGAGTAGGGCATAGTTCAGCTTCCATGTGAATGTGGGCTTTCTCTTGTTTTTGTTGCCCTTGAAGACCAGCCTTAGTCTGTGGTGATCTGATAGGATGCATGGGATTATTTCAATATCCTTGTATGGAGAGTTAATATCCAATATATACAAAGAACTCAAGAACTTAGACTACAGAGAAACAAATACCCCTATGTATATAATGGGGAACAAAGCTAAATAGAGAATTCTCAACTAAGGAATATCAAATGGCTGAGAAGCACCTACAGAAATGTTCAACATCCTTAATCATCAGGGAAATGCAAATCAAAACAACCTTGAGATTCCACCTCATACCAGTCAGAATGGCTGAGATCAAAAACTCAGGTGAGAGCAGAGGCTATGGAGGATTTGGAGAAAAATGTATATTTCTCCATTGCGGGTAGGAGTGTAAATTTACACAACCACATTGGAAATTTATTTGTCAGTTTCTCAGAAAACTGGGAATAGTTCTACCTCAAGACCCTGTTATACCACTCCTGGGCATATACCCAGAAGATGCTCAAATATATAGTAAGGACACATGCTCCACTATGGTAATAACAGCTATATTTATAATAGCCAGAAGCTGGAAAGAACCCAGATGTCCCTCAACAGAGGAATGGATACAGAAAATGTGCTATATTTACACAATGGAGTACTACTCAGCTATTAAAAACAAAGACTTCATGACATTTGCAGGCAAATGGATGGAACTTGAAAATATCCTGAGTGAGAAATCTCAGTCACAAAAGAACATACATGGTATGTGCTCACTGAGAAGTGGATATTAGCCATCCCAAATACAATTACCATTCCATAGATAGTACCAGGAAGCTATTGTGGATACTGGGAAGTGCTTGCTGACAGGAACCTGATATGGCTGTCTCGGAGGCTGATGCTTGCAGACAAGCATTGGACTGAGTGCAGGGTCCTTGATAGAGGATTTGGAAAAAGGACTAAAGGAGCTGAGTGGGTTTGCAGCCCAATGGAGGGAGCAACAGTGTCAACTGGCCAGATCCCCAGGAGTTCCTGGGAACTGGACCACCAACCAAAGAGGTATACATGGAGAGACTCATAGCTCTGGCCACACATGTGGAAGAGGATGGCCTTGTTGGCATCAGAGGAGAGGCCCTTGGGCTTGAGGGGGTTTGATGCCCTAGTGTAAGGGAATGCCAAGGTTGAAGACAGGAGTGGGTGGGTGGATGGGTGAGCACCCTTATAGAGGCAGTGGGCTAAGATAGGGGATTTCCTGAAGGGGAGAGACCTGGAAAGGGGAAAACATTTGAAAATGTAAATAAAGAAAATATCCAATTAAAAATGAAGAAAAAAAGAAATAAAAGATTCTAAAATGATACGTCAAAACAAAACAAAAAGAGTCCCTAAGCCCTATCACTGTTTACCTGTGTCTGCATCAGTCTGAGTCACCTGCTAGGTGGAGTCTCTCAGAGGACAGCCATGCTAGATACCTGCAAGCATATGAATTTAGGTGCCATTGTGGTTGTTGCCCAGAATTGCAATGTCATCGTGGTGAATTTTCCCTTTGATGAGTATGTAGTATGATTCCCTATTAGTTTTTGTTTAAACCTTATTTGTCAGACTTCCAAATGACTACCACAGCTTGCATTTTAGGTCCTGTGAGGAATATATTTTTTCTATTTTTTTCTATTTTAACCTTGAGGTCTTGTCTATCTTTGATGTTAACATACGTTTTCTGAATGCAGAAGTAAGATGGATCTTGGGTTTTGCATACATTCTCTTAGTATAGGTCTTGTATTGGCAAATATAGACTGTTGATGTTGAAAATATCAGGAGCACAAGAGCAGTGTTTTGGTTGATCCCTGTTATTTTGTTGTTGTTGTTGGTGGTGGTGGTGGTGGTGGTGTGTGTGTGTGTGTGTGTGTGTGTGTGTTTGTATTTCCCCCTCCATTGATTTACTAGTATGGAATTATTTCTTGTGTTGTCTTGGGTGTGGTTAACCTCTTTACATTTGAGTTTTCCTTCTAGCATTCTCTGTAGTACAGGATTTGTAGATAGATACTTATTAAACTTAGCTTTCTAATGGAATTTCTTATTCTCTCCACTGATTATGATTCATATTTTTGCTCTTTACTATGGTCTGGGCTGGCATCTGTGGTCTCTTAGAGTATGTAGCACATACTATGGTCTCCATAGTTAAGTCAAAGATTAGTCTAATTAGTCTGCTCCTTGGGTTCTTTCCGGTGTAGCTTTTACTGTTCTTTTTTTTTTTCCGTATGTTTATTAATTTATTTTTGGTTATGTACTGAGGGAACTTTCGTTTCTGGTGCGATCTACTTGGTGTTCCGTATTTATGTTTCTTGTTTCTTGATAGGCATATATGTTTTTATGTTAGCAAAAACCTCTTCTATGATTTCACTGAAAAATGTCTTCTATGCTTTAGACCTGGGTTTCTTTCTTTATTCCTGTTATTTTTAGAGTTTTTCACTTTATAATGTCTTGGATTTCTTAGGTGCTTTGTACCAAGATTTTCTTTTAAAAATTGTATTGGTTATTTTATTTATTTGCATTTCAAATGGTATCCCCCTTCCTGGCATGCTCTCTGTAAACCCTCTGTCTTATCCCCCTACCCCTGCTTCAATAAAAATGGTCCCCCACCCACCCACCCACTCCCACCTCACTGCCCTAGCATTCCCCTATGCTGAGGCACCAAGCCTTCACATGACCAGAAGCCTTCCCTTCCATTGATGCCAGATAAGTCCATCCTCTGCTATATATGCAGCTGGAGCCACAGGTCTCTCCATGTATATTTTTGGTTGGTGGTTTAGTCCCTGGGAGCTCTTGGGGGTCTAGTTGGTTGACATTGTTGTTCTTCCTATGGGGTTGCAAACTCCTTCAGCTCCTTCAGTCCTTCCTCTAACGCCTACATTGGGATCCCCTAGCTCAGTCCAATGGCTGGCTGTGAGCATTGCCTCTGTATCAGTAAGGCTCTGGCAGAGCCTCTCAAGAGACATCTATATCATGCTGCTGTCTGCAAGCAATTCTTGCCATCAACAATAGTGTCTGGGTTTTGTGGCTCCATATGGGATAGATCCCCCAAGTGGTGCAGTCTCTGGATAGCCTATCCTTCAGTCTCTACTCCACTCTTTGTCCCTGTATTTCCTTAGAGAAGAACAATTCTGGGTCAAAATTTTGAAAAGGGTGGGTGGCCCAATCCCTTCACAGAGGTGGGGAGGCATGCCTAACCTCTGGATGTGGTCTCTACAGGTTCTTCCTCCCCTTTATGGGGGTATTTCAGGTAATGGGAGGCTCTTGCTTTCTTGGCACCTGGTACTTTCTGGTTGCTAGCCCTAGTTCCCCATCCCCCATGGCTACACTCCTCTGTTCAATTTCCTGACCTCCTCTACATCTCCTTCATCACCTCCCATACTGGATTCTGCCCCTCTTTTTCTGCCCCCCGCCTCTCTTCCTCCCAAATCCCTCCCATTCTATATTCCTCTTGATTATATTGCTCCCCCTTCTAAGCATCCACTCTTTGGTCTTCCTTCCTCTTGAGCTTCATGTGGTCTGCGAGTTGTATTGTGGGTATTCCGCACTCTTTGCCTAATATCCACTTATTGGTGAGTACATACCATGTGTGTTCTTTTGTACCTGGGTTATCTCACTTAGGATGATATTTTCTAGATCTATCCATTTGCCTGTGAATTTCATGATGTCATTGTTTTTAATAGCTGAGTAGTACTCCAGTGTGTAAACGAACCACATTTTTGTATCCATTCTTCTGTTGAGGGACATCTGAGTTTTTTCCAGCTTCTGGCTATTATAAATATGGCTACTATGAGCATAGTGGAGCATGTGTCCTTATTACATGTTGGAGCATCTCCTGTGTATATGCCCAGTAGTAGTATAGCTGGGTCCACAGGTACCTCAGAAAATTGAACATAGTACTACCCGAAGGCCTTTTCTGGTTATTAAAAGAGTGTGGTGACTTTGTGTGCTATCTAGGAAATTCTTTGAGAGTCCTGGTAGATGTGGTCACAGGAGGTTCCAGGTAAATATGTTTCACATTATTTGGAGCTGAGACATTATTGGAGATGGGTGTCCATAGGAGGGAGCAAAGCAGAGTGTTCCACTAGCGTTTGCTTATTCTCTCAGGAATGAGGTCAGAGAGTGAAGAGAGGCTGTAACACTTTGTCTGCTATAGAACTGGTTCTTACATTTAAAGATTAGATTTCAAAGAATGAAGAAAGAGCTGAAGATCTGCAGTTAGCCTGAATGATTCCAGAGTATATGTTGGACTTCAGGGTTAGAATAAAGTGGTAAGTCAGAGGAAGGAAGTTTGAAGGGGGAGGACTGTGTGAATCTGGAAGGATTTTTCTTCATTCTGATAATGAATAATAGTCAAACCTGCATAGAAACTGTAACTAATAGATATGTATGTGTATGGCTAATGATGTTTTCACTATTCATTGTTTACCAATAAGCATGTTATTTTGCTTCTACATCTTGATAATATTGAATGAGGCATCATTAAGAATAGGAGTGCACATATGTGTTCAAAATTTGTTCAAAATTAGTCTTAGTTCATTTAAATGAATGAATATTATGAATAGTAATAAGCATGAGCTGTTTTTTTTAATATATAAGACATATATAAGACATTAAAGTTTGGATTGCAAAACTAGTAATTCAATAGAAATAAGAAATTCATCCCAGAAACCAAAATACAAATTTCTGATAATCAGCAACATTTAAGTAATTGAGAAAAGATCTTCAAGAGATTTGATTGCTAATCATGACAAGAAATTTTGCATATCAGAAATATTTTAGTTCCTGGCTGGAGGATAGAGGCTCAGAAGACGGTAAACATGTAACTAGCTCCTTTAGGCTCCACTTACAGCTCCACAAGCAGGGAACACTTGCTGGAGGAGAGGTGATTTTTCAGCTGAGCTGTCTGCAAGTAGTGCCTGGAGATTCAGGGATTCCTGTCTGAGTCATTTCTTAAAAAGATGTGGGCCTTTCCAGGAATGTACTTGCCATTTACTCACTCAAGCTGAATAAGCTACTTGTGGAAGCAGATCTAATAAGCAAGTTTAAATGAAGACTTAACTACATACTAGAATAAAACACATAATTTTTCAGAAATGACAATTATACCTATGAGCTAACTGCTATATTTTAGTTTTAAAACTATACAGTTCAGTGTATGGAATAAGCACTTATTTTGCTAACGTACATTAAACTATTTAATTTGAAAGGTGCCATTGAGAGAACTAAGCAGTACAAAACAAGATAGACAAAGTCACTCTCGAATGAGTGTTGAAAAGCAAAAGTTTACTAATGTTAAATAAGGTCTAGACTTAGTGTGATCATCTCATAGATTTGGTACTGTTGTCTACCTGACAGGACTTGACACAGCTAATAAGAATTAGCTTTATTGCAATGTTTCTTCTATAAAACATAACTGCGTTCCAGCTTTTAACTTGAAAATGTTAGTCTGGCCATAAAGTATCAGGAGTTTTTCCTTGACACTTTCCTTTCTATACAATTGACACCTCTTTTTTTTTCATTCAATGTCTTCCTAGACAAATAGTCCTGTCTTGAATTTATTGATCTTGGAAATCCTACAGTACATAAGACCAAATGTCAGGCAAAAGATTATAGGTAAAAAAAAAAAAATGACAGTACTTACAAAACTTTAAAAAATAAATCCAAACTTTACTGGGGATCAAAGGTGAAATGACAAACTAAACATGGATGAAAACAAAGCAGCTGAATGGTGACTTGTGTCCACCAATCGTTCAATTTCCTTCCAAAGAGCAGTGGAAGATGCCTGCACCACGTTCCATGAAGCTAACACAGAGAGATTGCTAAGATTAATGTCATCACTCAGTAACGACAAGGCATTGAACAATTGCTTGCGATCTGTAACCTGCTGATCATTTGTCACAAGGACACACACACAAGTAACACACTCCAGTAGGTTTTCCAACATGAGAAGACATAGGTAACATGCTCTTAGGTGGGGCTCCACTGTGAAATAAACAGGTAACAGACTCTGAGATGGTGATCTACCATGAGAACATGTGTATCATGGCTCTGTGTGGTGCTTCAGCTTTCTCTGTTGAGACTGATTTAGCTACGAGAACTTCAAAGATCAGTAACAGCCTATTCTACATCTAGAGTTCCTCAAAAGTCAGTATCCTAGTATAAATATTTTGACTAGGACGTGTATTTCTCTCACCTATGAACTGGGAATGCAAATACTTTTCACACGGCCTTAATTCCTCTTATATTCATATGGTACTTGGAGCTTCTTATAGAGAGGAGTTATAAATATGATCTAATATGATTATCATGTTATATAAAGGTGTATTATCACAACACTAAAGAATTGCTAGTCTATTCAGAAAATTAGAGATAAGTGTTATCTTTCATTAAGTCAAAGCACATGGAGTACAAAATTGATACAGGAACTGAAATATTTCTCTTTTAATATTTTGGTGTAGAGACTTATAGAATAATAATTTTATGTTAAAATAATTACAGAACATTATAAACATCATGGAAGGTAACCTAATTTATATTGGTCACACATATTATGCATGAATACTAAGAGATAGTAGTAAAATAATGCTTAATATTTTCTTTTCTTAAAAAAACTTTTTTTCCTAATCTAACTTTGTATTTTTACTGTCAAAAACTGTCTTGTTATTCTTCCCATATTGCATGTATGATACTGCTATAGCAGAGAAGCCTTTACAACATAATGTTGGTACTATATTTCTGTGAATATTAGAAATAATTATCTAAGGCTTAACATGCTTTGAAATGAAACTGTTACATCTTAAAATGAATAGCTGTAAGATTATTGACTAAGAAAACATCTATCTAGCTTTATTAATACATCTTATTGCATATTTTCATTCAATGAAAAAAAGAGGTATTATCCTACCTAAAACAAGGCTGAATGACTCTAACTTTTCTGTCAATGTGGTGGGAGCTAAGTTTTATTAGAAAATGCCTTGTATAGAAAGAAACCTCTCGATATGCTCTGAGATACCATATCACTTATAGGACTTCCAGCATTTTTCAAATACAGAAAATGTGTCAACACACAGCATTCATATAAAAGTCGCCACCATGATTCCTGTTTTGACAGGTGGGGGAAGTGGGATCTGATTATGGATTCTTACTAGTCCCCCAATTATGAGTCAAGATTATTCCTATCCAGGGAATGACTCTCCAAGCAAATGGCTGTACAATATACTGCTGTCCATCACACTTGTGTGTCTTGCCTCCAAAGAGATATACAAGATGGATTTCAGTGTCTGTGACGTTTAGCTTATGTATAACTTCAGTTGAGCACAGAATTCACACTGGCCAAAGAAAGTATTTTTAATTTTGTCTTTTTCTAGAATTTTGTCAATATGGTGACATAAGTTTAAGCAAAAACAGGAATATTTGTGTGTGTTTGGATGATAATAAATACAGTTTTAGCTCTGACAAGTAAAGAGAATGAAACAAATCTTTATTTTTTCTAAAAAATATGAAAAGTTTGAAAATTAAGAAAAAATCAGAAGACAGAGAATTCTGGTACAGAATTCTAAAGATAAAGCTGGACCCAGATAGTTTCAACCACATGAAAAGGGCACTTAAATGCTAGTAATGATGAATAATTGGGCTGCATGAGGAACAGAATAACAACGCAACATTGCCAACATTTGTTCATAGGATCCAAGAAGACCCTAACCTCCTAGTGTTATTTACAGTCCCCAAACACTAGCAGAGTTTCATGGTTGAGAACTAAGAAAAATGTCTTAATTCTCTAGCAGGGAAAATTAAAGCTTAGTCCTGGGAAATATCCCCACACAGTAGCCCTTAGCATTCTGATGTTGTATGAAGAAAGGTTCTCACAGACTGTGATCTTATTTGGAGAAGACTGTAGAAGCACATGCAAGACCTGCAATGGTGCTTGACAGACTGAAAGGAGGCAGTGACATAGGTTTCCACTACAACCTAAGAAGCTATTAGTGATTTATATCCATTGGCAAGGGAAAATCACTTTTCTCCAATCAAGTATCACGGTGTGTATCAACCACACTCATAGATAGGCCTAATGTCCAGGAGTAGTTGACAAATACAAAATAAACTCAGTGGTATTTTTATGGATGTTTTACTTCATTTTGTATCAACATTTCTTTTTGTCCTATTGATCATTTCCTTACCTTTTTTCTTTGTTTGTTTATTTGTTTCTTCTCCTCTCCTCTTCTTCTCTCTTCTCTCCTCTTCTCTCCTCCTTCCCTCTCTCTCTCTCTCTCTCTCTGTTGAAATAATGTTACTTCTCTCTTACTCTCAATTGCAGAGAGGGGATGCTGTCTGACTAAAATACACTTGAATATGTCACAGACCTTTGGCACAGCTCGACTGATGCCCTGAGAGGTCATCATAGCATTGTAGAACTTTATCCACCCAGCATCAATACATTGCATCAATAACAAGAACAGAAATGACCACAGTGGACACCAGGTTAGTGGCTGCAATCCACAAAGGACACAAACTAAGGAAAGCTGTGAATCACATAGACAATATGAGAGAAGATAAGAACAACAGATGATATGGAGTCTCTGGCACAACAGTCCAGCAAACATTAAAACATACACAACTCCTAATTAGAGTAGCAGAAATCTTCTAGTAATATATAATGAGACCATTTTTATAACCTGGGTATTATAATATATGATTTGAGGAAGGGATTTTTTTTTAAACATTTGAGAATGTTATTTGAGAATTTTTTGCATCTATATAATGCAATTTGATCAAATACAATCCCTCACCCTTCTATTCTATATCTACTGTCCAACAAATTAGATTTTAAAAAGTGCGTCAAAAAGCAGTATCTGGAGAAGAATGTAAGCCACAGGACCAAAAGCAAATATGACCGAGATGTAAGAATTATCTTATAGAAAATTTAAAATATCACTTGTAACTTAAAAGGCTTACTAGTGAAAGTGAAATGAGCATGAAAAACTTAGTATAGTAAGGAGAGAATTTAAAAATTGATCCAAAGGAAATGGCAGAAATAGTAATACTGTCATAGAAATGATGAATAGAACATTATTTAGGGATATAATGAACAAAAGAAAAGCAGCTATATAACATGTTATACAATTTAAAAACTAATGATTTTGAGAAAATTGGAATATAACAAGGAAAAGAAACAAAAACTAAATAAAATGGAGGAACACTGAGGGGGGAAGGAAAGGGGTCAGTGTGGGAGGAAGAGAACGAAGGAGGGAGAAAAAGATGGAGGGAGAGAAGGAGGTAGGGAGAGAAAGTAAGACCAAAGATATATGTCTGACAGATTTTCACAAGAACTGACAGGCGCCATATCCTAAGTATAATAAGTCACTAGATCTTTAAAAAAACTCTTCACATTGACATTTTATATTAAAACTAGGGAATGCAAAAGCAAAAATGAAATTTCTAAAACAAACCAAGTAAAGGTGGATGCAATGTACACAGGCATACAAAGAGAAAATAGAATAAGAATCACTGCCCAGTTCTCATGTTAAAACTCACCCAGGAAAGAAGAGCATGCAGTAGCTTAAATGTTGAAGTAGTTAAATATTCTTTATGAAAGGAAAGTATTAATGGGCAAAGAGAAAGAAAGAGTTTCTTTAAAAATTCTTGATTCTCAGAGGTGACTCATTCTCTCAGAGAATTAATTGCTGGCTGAAGGGTCACGAAATATTTTTAAAGTTCTTAAAAGAGAAGGCAAGTGATTCAGGGCATGAGCTTTGGTCTATAAAAGGAAGGAAAGATCAACACATGTGAATACATAAGTTCTTGTCTTATGGATAACGTGAAAATTAACTCAAGTGACAATAACACTCTCCATGTAAGATCAGAGAGATAATAGGCATTCATGATCAATCACACCGCTGTCCACAAGATTCCACCAAGGGTAATGCACAAGTTTGTCATGCATTTTGTAATCTGCTCGTTTCTCAACCAAAGCTCTGTAGTCCATGCCTAGAAATATCAGGAACCACGTCAGTCACTCTTTTATACTGACAACTGTTCTATTACTGTTGACATCTTACCTTAGATAATCCAAATGAAGTCAAATTTCTCACCTTATCAAGTAAGGATCATCCTGAGGGGAAGTCGAACTATACCACAATGGCAGCATTGATCAATTCCTAAAATCATTTTCTTCTGAAGAGCTACTGTATGGAAGACAAAGTTGTAAGCACTATAGAGACACTGGGTGGCAAGGAAGAGATGAGTAAAAATCAGGTCTGACCTTAGGAAATAAGAAAGCTGCACTGAATTGAGAGGTTTCTGTCTCTGTCTCTCTCAGTTCATTCTTCTTTTGCCCCTTCACTCTTTTCGGTCCCTATGTCCCCTTTTCTCTTTCTTATGTATTTCTTGCTAAAGGATAGATTTAGCTATAGAAATAAAATTAATGGTGGATGATTATGAACATCTGAATAGATAGCACTAAGAATATACAAAGAACAGGGTTGGAAATACAGCTCAGTGAGGGGTGGAGGTAAGTGAGGCCTGAGCAAGCAGGGAGAATGGATTTACAGTCCCAGTATCTAGGTGTATCATTGGCTTTTCTCAGGTTGTAAAGTGGGTAAAAACAATGTAAGGAAGAAAATTTGTATTTATTTCATTTACACTTACAGAAAAAAGACAGAGACAGAGGCAGGGAGACAGAGAGGTAGACTACTATAGAATGTCTGGAATGACAACAGATGGCCAAAAGAGACAGCTCATCTTCAAGTGCAAATCTAAGCAGAAATCATAACTTAGGAGTTGCCTGAGGCTATAAGTCCAAAGAATACCCCTGTTAAAATACTTCCTCTACAAAGGTTGTGATACCTCCCAAGACAGTGCCACTAACTAGAGATCAAGTGTTCAGAAACCTAACACCTTGCAGTAACATTTCACATTTCAAAACATCATCATGTACAAACCTTGTCATGGTCAGCATGTGACTGGCAGGGTTGGGGTTTGGAAACGGGAAGGTTGCTTGGATTTGCTGGTCAACAACCTAATTCTAAGTGTTCAGGTTCAGTGAGCTATTCTATCTCAAGAAACAGAGAGCAATAGTACACTATTCTCTTCTGGTTTCGATGCACACATGTCCGATCTATACACTTCACCTCCCCTACACACAGTATAAACACACAGAGAGAGAGAGAGAGAGAGAGAGAGAGAGAGAGAGAGAGAGAGAGAGAAAGAGAGAACAAAACAAAATCTAACCCAAACAAAATAAATAAGCAACAATTATTATTGTACTGTCATAATACTGGTATTCAAGTAACAGAATTAATTTTTCTCAAATTTGCAGTCAAGTGTAACCAGAAGAGAAAACATAGTTCTTCATTTTTAATTAACATATAAAACTAATTAAGTATGAAAATGACAAAATATTGTTGCTTTAAATTTTAATACATTATCATAATCATAGAAAACAATTAATTGAAATATTTCATAAATATGTTTGAACCTAAGTGTGGTACATCATGCCATATTTCGACTATAGGAAATCCTGAGACAAGATAATTTCTTTTTTTTCCTTTTTTTATTAGGTATTTTCTTTATTTACATGTCATATGATACCTCCTTTCCCAGTTTCCCTTCCAAAGGAAAAAACAAAAACAAAAAAACAAAAAACAACAAGAACAAACCCTTGTTCCCTCCCCTCTCCCCCTGCTCACCAACCCACCCTCTCCCACTTCCTGGCCCTGGTATTCCCTTACACTGGGGCATAGAACCTTCACAGGGCCAAGGGCCTCTCCTCCCATTGATGACCGACTTGGCCATCCTCTACTATACAAACGCTGTCGGAGCAATTAGTCCCTAGTCCCACCATGTGTACTCTTGGTTGGTGGTTTAGTCCCTGGGAGCTCTGAGGGTACTAGTTAGTTCATATTGTTGTTCGACCTAAGGGGCTGCAAACCCTTCAGCTCCTTGGGTCCTTTCTCTAGCTTGTTTGAACCCAAGTGTGGTACATCATGCCATATTTTGACTATAGGAAATCCTGAGACAAGATAATTTCTACCAGTTTGAGAAAAATCCAGGTTAAAGAATGAGCAATAATGAGCCCTTGTCTCAAATCAAGCAAACAATAAATATTGTTCATGTGTAGAATATATCTATTCTTAATCTCTCTCTCTATATATGTGTAAATATACATTATATATTATGTGTATGTGGGTGTGTATTTGGGTTCTTGAATCTACTACATAGTAATTTGTACATTGAAATATCTTTAAAACAAAATATCACAGGCATTTTATTAAGGAAATCATTGTATAGATTGCAGTGTTTCTTCGTATAGAACAGGAGAATGAAAAATAATAATTACACATAGTCATTATTCTATCCATGTATTTATTTTACAATGGACTTGCTGAGCTCCACATGCATTAGACAAGAATCTTTCAAAAATGTGATAAGGCAGTTTGTTATTCTCTCCTACATTTCTGGGTTTTTACAGGCCAGTTCATTTTGTCTCCACTGTGAAATACCTTAAAGAGTAATGTGGTATTCTGACTCTGGTAATAATTTATTACACCAGTTAATCTTGTAAAATTGCCCTCTGGATGTAATAATTTGTTATTCTTTTATTAGACCTTCTTTTGCATAGTGTGTTTATCATAAAGATGTCACCATTGTGATGCCTAGCAACCATTTCAATGTTCAGAAGGTGTTTGCATATATTTTCCTAGGGGAGAGCTCAGTGCGGTCCCTGAATGGGAGAGCTGTCAGTCGATTCTGATGTATGAGGATAAAAGGAGCCCCTGCTGCAGACTCCAATAAGCACCAGTCACGGCCTGAAAGGAGTGACTTGGGCATCACTATACCGTGTTAGAAAATGTGTCAATTATCACACGCACTGCCTGAGGGTATTGCCAGGGTCTGGGTCATAAAACCATCAAGACTGAAAGGGAAGAAAATTGATGAAGAAGTAAGTTGAATTAATTGATAACAAGGAAGCTTATATGTGGGATAGTCTCTGTAACCATGGACCCACGAGGTGTTTTGTATGAGATGTTTTCCTGTGGATGATTGCATGAGCCCCACGTATGCTGCCTGCTCTGTTCTCCAAAACATGGGATATAGAACTGGCATGCTAGACATTTCTTAAAAGCTAGTGAGTAGCTGTCAAACTATTCAAGACGTCATTACAATAAAAATGAAATCATGCTAATTATTTAGCAGCTGTTCCACTCATAAGCATGCTTCTTCCAAGGTGCCGGTGGGCGCACACGAAGGCAGAGGTGGTGAGGTACTTAGGTACTGAGGCCAGAGCTTCATCAGGAAAGCTCTTGGCACCACTTATGCCGGTCTCAGTTTAGGTTACTCATGGAAGAGAAGACTTACTCATTTCTTGAATGTATTCAGAGGGGATTTATAGGTATGGAGGTGATCTTTCACATTCCTTATATTCACATTGATTTAGAAGACCTAACTTGGGGCGGGGCATCACATCAGATGGGTTTCTTCTGACAATCACTGATCGTGGGTCATTGGAACAATTATGATGAAAGCTGACGTTTCACATATAGAACTAAGATTACAAAAGAACTTGAAATCCTAGGGCAAATTTTCTTAACTTATTTATTTATCTATCTATCTATATTGGTTAAAGGCAATGAATAATTTGTGTAATGATGAGCAGGCACTTTTCTCAAAGAGATAAGGGGGCCTGCCTCTCCTAGGGTGACTCTCTCAGACTCTTCAAAATGAAATACATGATTAGGGCCTGAGAACAAAGAGCAAGAACCTATACATCCTCCAACTGGTACTAAACCCAGAGCTTTCAATTTTCTTACAATTGTGAGACAATTAGAACTTTTATCAGTTTTAAAAATACACAGGAGTGTGGATTTCTTCCACAAACTAAAATTATCTACAAATTTCTCATAATGACCATCATGGCTGTAATATTAGCAATTATGATTATCTTTCATATAATAGACTTTTGCCCCTTGATTCTTTTCTTGGAAAAAAACAAATTTTCCACTAGTAGTATTTTAAGAAAAAACTAATTTCATTAATTCTCAATAAATTTCATTTCTTAATTTTAAAGTATTTTCTGACTGGACAGTCTTACAATGACATGCATAGGATGCTTGTGAAAGGTGGATTGTATTTATCTCATTTTCCTTACATGAATTCCTACAGTTTTCTGTATATGCAAAATTAGGCATTGATACAATCTTTCCAATAGAACTTTCTTTCTAATGGGTATGCTCTGTGTCTAGGGTAAGACCAGCATATGCTTGAAGTCTGCAAACCTATTCCACTTGTCACTTTCTCAGTTGCTTAAATTAAGAAGCATTCAGCAGCCTGTCTTGACCAATGTCTGTGTGTATGATAACACAAATCAGCCTGCCTCACACAAACATGAAAACACTCCTTTCGATTCCTTTAGGACATAGTCTATAATGCTCCATAAAACATTAGTTGTAATCATCCACATTAGGTTTGAATTATGTTCATCCTGAACTATTGTCAATTTTTCCTAATTTCAACTTGTTGGAAGTTACTAATTGTCTAGAACTTTAGAAACAAACAAAAGTTTAAATTTAAATAAAACAAGCAAAGGGCTATTTCAGATAATATCTGGATTAGCATTTAATGCTGCTCTTTCCTTCATTTTTATAACAAAGATAGGAACATCTACTGAAATGGCTTGAATAGTAAAGCTATTTACAAACATATGAAGAAAGAAATTTGCCTTGGCAAAGCAAAACGCTCAATATCTACAAAGAATCTCACATAAAGGAACAGAAGAAGAAGGTGGCCATGGTGATTTGAGGACCCAAAAAAAAAAAAAAAAGAAACCAATATTCCAGATGAATATTCTATCAGAGCATCTTTTTTTTAATAGTTTTTTTTAAGATTTATTTATTTATTATATGTAAGTACACTGTAGCTGTCTTCAGACGCACCAGAATCTCATTATGGGTGGTTGTGAACCACCATGTGGTTGCTGGGATTTGAACTCATGACCTTCCGAAGAGCAGTCGGTGTTCTTCCCCACTGAGCTATCTCACCAGCCCCCCAGAGCATCTTAAAGTAAGAATATTTATAAGCACAACAACCTAGTTAGACCTGCTTTGATGTAGTGGAGATGTATTTAAGACATGACCAGAGTCATTATCTGGGTTTCTCAGTAAAAGTTCACTCTGTTTATCTTACTGAAACAAATTTATCTTCTAAAAAATATTACACGAGACATCTAGACAACTCCTCCAGTAAGGTAAATAAAAACATGAAAACAAAAAGCCTTGTATCAAAGATTTCCAACAAGGTTTGCTCATTTGTATAGATGGCATAATAGTTCACAAGAAAGAACTTCTCCAGACGAAGTGCATTCACTGTGATAATCAACATAGACCAGGTGATACCCATGCATTGCACAGCCCTCTTGGCCAAGGCAGAAATACACCTGAACTGGATGGATTTGTAATTGATTCAAATAATTCAGTTACTGAAAAATACATCATAGTCTATTAGGTGTAATTAGATTCAGCCTAAATGAAAAAAAAACTCAAATGTAAATTTAAAGCCATTTTTTATTTTTATGAACATCTGAGGATATTTATAGATATACACTTACATGTTGGAACATTTTCTGTAAGTAAACTTGAGTTTCTTGTCATCAATATGAAGAAATCACACCTCAGTTTGAGTTAGCATTAAACCTCCAACACCAAAGTTACACTCCAGCCAGAGGAAAGTTTCAAGGATGTGGAGAATTTCCCTATTTAAAAAAATAACAACATATTATTATTTTTTAACCTAAGTTGGTGAAACAGTCAGTCTGAACACAGAATTAAGGAACAAATTATTTTCTTGTCTTCCTGTGCATTCTTCTTGATAGGCAGGCTAAGATTCTCTGCAGATATGTGGCCAATATGAAATAGATTCCTCTTATTTTAGTGACTCTGAGCCATGAACACACATATCCTTCATTATATGGGAAGACAAGAGATGGGAAGAATAAAAGTGCAGTGATTTCATCCTGGCTATGAAAATGACACACCTCAGTTTTACTCAAGAGAAGCTGCAGTGTTGTAGCATGAATGTATTGCTATAGATAAACAGTTAATATTTAGAACAACTGATTCCACTTCCAGATATTTAATGAAAAAGCATACATTATATTACAAAATCGTCATATAACCTCAACTACTTAAAAGGGAGAATAAGAAATGCAGATTTTACTTCACATAGCTGTGTATGTGGCTAGAGAAAATAAAACATATAATATGGAAAAATATCCTACCAATATCGAACAGCCATTTCATGGAGTATATGCTAACCCAAGGATATGATAGTTCTTATATGAAGTGTAATGTATGTGAAGAAATATGTCCTTAATGGTGTCAATATAAAATGTGGGAATATGAGATTATACTGAGCATACGTGGAAATGTACAAATCAATCACTTGCATTGTTAAGTTAAATTGCTTTTGTAACTAAAGTCATCATCCTTTGGAACAATTTTTAATTACTTAAAATGAATTTCTTGTGCTTCAGTTCTTAGAGAGTTACTGTGAAAGTTCCCCAACGTTTTAAATATCTGATCCTATTTACAGAAATAATGACTTGTAGATTTGGGCCAATTCTCAAAATATAATTTAATTAACTGATATTTGTTAACACATAAGCATAAAACAAAATTAGCTATTCAAAACACAAGATAGAGAAACAGGAGACAGTATTTTTGTGGCACTTAGAGTGTAGTAGTAAAGATATTTACAATATAATATAATATAAGTCATATAAAGAAACTAAGAATATTAAAGAAAAATGAGAACATTTGGTGGTAAGAGTGAGCTAAGCATTTTTGGTAATTTGTTTGATACAGTTAAAAAAAGACATTTAAGAAAACATGCGAAAGAATTAAGTATAAAAACTGTGTGGTTAAAGCACACATGGAAGGAGAAAACACACAGGCACTATTGTGAATAAGATTATAAGAATCTTTCACATTACACAAAGAAGTTCATGCTTGAAATTTAGTAATATAGCCATAAGTGGGTATCAAGCACAAAGGTGACTTTCTAATGATTTTTTTCACGTACATGAGTGTCTTTCCTGCATGTTATCGCATGTATGTCTTTGTGACATACTGGATCCCTAGGAACTGGAGTTACAGCCAGTTATGAGCGGCCCTGTGGATAGTAGAAATTGAACTTGGGTTATCTGAAAGAATAGCTAGTGCTCTTAATCACTGAGCCATCTCATTTTGAATATAGTTTCTCTGGATAACTTTAATATAATTGCCAGTTAGGAAGATGTTATAGTAGTTTACATGAAGATGTTGATCATAGACTACACTCATGATTTGACAGTGGGTTGATGCAGTATATAAAGTATTAAAACTGAGTTGATCTAGGACTTGAAGATACTAGAAGGTTGGGTGTTTCCTCTTCTGGCATGGGAAAGTGCCTGAGATCAGGAAATCAAGAGTTCAATTTGAGACTCAATAAGTCTGAGATATATATTACCGTCTATTTAAACTTGAACAAGTGACTGTCATGCATTTTTATGTGGAATCTGGAACTCTCATGGAGTAATTATGAGACTAAATAAATCCAAACACATGAAATTTTTAAAAGTCTTCCTGAGGCACAGCAGTTGCTCAAGAAGCTGTAGGAAACAGACTGATACAGGTGACTAAAGGAACAGCCAGAGGAGGCAGATGCTATCATGAGCCTAGATCTGTAGGGAGGATGGTTCAGAAAGGAGGTAGTAATCTGGGAGCTTTGCTCTAGAGATGATATATAAATCTGTGAAAGTAGTGGAAGCTAATCCAGGTTTTAGTTCTATCTGGACTAACACATCACCATAGCCTGTATTACTCTGAAAACTTATTTCTCACTAGTAGACTAGTATCTACTAGTCTAAAATACTAGAAGTCCAAGGGCCAGATACCATCAGGACCAATGTTTAGTTTCTTCTTCATTTCAGATAGTCTCTATAGTCTACTGTCTTCTGTAGGAAAAAAGGAATGGAGGATCCTGAGGGTGTTTTTCCCCTCAAGAAGACTATTAACCCCATCATGGGGGTTCTACCCAAATGTCCTATCCCTCTCTAAAGACAATATCCTAGTTTCATCTCAGTGAAAGCTAGAACTCCAGCATGTAAATTTTGTGGGTTGATAAATATACTCCATAGTGATCTAGTCAATGGATATAAGTAAGTGGTTAAAATGTGTGCTACTTATGAAATGGTAGTGTTTACAAGTAAGCACAAATAAAGAGTACATTCAGAGATAGGAACCAAAAAGTAGCAAACAGGTTGCATAAAGCATCAGTGAGACAACCCATTCTGTCTCCAGCTCAAGTTCCAGGTATTGAGACAAAAAGGATTTAATGGGTTCTAAGGACACTTCTTGTAGCAAAATATGACTTCTCAATCTTTATATCAAAAAATGTCTTCCAGACATTTTAAAAATTGTGCTTTGTAGTTTTATGACTGGTCTTTGTCTGAGCTCAGCACCATGCTATCTGTAATGCTTAGTGGTCCTGCACTTCTGAATTCTGTAACATGCAGATATCCTAAAGACCACCAAGAGTATTACCCTCCACATCTGTGTCCAGTCCCTTCCTATGCTGAATGATATGCACTGTATGGGGAACTTACTTTCATCAATGTAGAATTAAGAAGGAAGCAATAACTTTAAAATTAAATGACAAGGAGATAGATGATAGATTATAGATAGATTATAAATAGATAGACAATAGGTAATAGATAACACATAATAGGTATACTATATGTGATAGATGACAAATAGAATGTAGAGAGATGGAAAGTTATTGATAGATAATAGATAATGTAATCTGTCTGGCACTAGAAAGTCCTTGAACATACAGTTGATGAGAAAAAGGAAAACATTATTTTTCAAAATAGAAACTGGTTTTGATTTCTATTTGAAGTGAAGTATATGGGTTAAGTCATATTCCATCAAACCTACTTTTCTCAATATCTGTCATTGTGTTTAAAATGTGACAGCCATGAAGTCTGCACAAAGTTGTATTTTCCTGTCAAAACATGTAGGTCTGATTGTGTACTTTGGAGGACTCTAATACCAAAATAAAGCAAACTTGAATCAAGAGGTAACTGAGGCATTGTTGGAAAATATCACTTTCCTTCAGGAAGGCAAAAGTTCAATTGAAATTATGGGGAAAGGTAACATTAAAAGCAAGACTAGAGTCTGTAGTTGCTAATTTCCTATGGAAGCAACCATACTCGCATGCACGTGTGTACTCACCCACACATCCACACATGTAGAAATGCACTCTCAGTTACTATTTTTCAAAGGTAATCTATGGCAACATAGGACATGGTCAAATGCAGTACAATGAGAACAATAACACTAGGCATGCAATGCCATACAATATATGGAGTATAGGAGCCAATATATATGTTAGAATTGACGTTATAGATAAAGGACTCTCTTTCCCTCAGTGGAAAAAAAAGCACAAGGTGAGCAAAGTGGTCCCTCATCCTGACCTAAAATGAGGAAAAATTCAGAAAACTAAAACCAGCTGGCTTTCAGGGCACACTGCATGCAGAGCACTTCTGACTCCCCAGTGTTTGTACACATACACATACATGAGCACACCATATTTTTTGCTTCCTCTCAACAGCTCTCATTAGGTGGATAAAGGCTTAGGCACACATTTCATGTAATTGCTTGTAAATATGGTAACTATTTTCTTCCACTAAAGTTACAAAAATTCTTTGAATTTTATACCAGGGATTAAATTTGTAATGGAAAATGGTGTTTGATGGTGTTTAAATGCACAGTGTGTCGCTATGTAAAGCATAGGTCTCTTTTAAGTTAGTTTTTTTTTTTTTAACTTCTTGACATGTGTCACAATTTGGAATTCTGCTCTCATGGGATAAATGCCAGATTACACGGTGTAGTATTTTTATCCTCTGTACTTTTGCTGTAGAAGCACACAACATCAAAGGAGAAGCAGATCACTCACATCAGCAGAAAATGGAATAAGACTATAATATGCTGGCTTTGATCTTGCCTTCTAGTAATTATCTTGGCTACATGCATGCATTTAGAGCAAGATTTGAATTAATAAGGCCAAGAAATCCTAGAAATGTAAGAGGTACCCCTGAACATAAACCACCTATCTTCAACATGATAGATTGCAATTGAGGTCTATGAAGTTTGAGCTCTTAATTTGAAGCAGTTTTCCTAAAAGGCTATTCTCTCTTTAAATGGTCACTGTTGTATTTAGGACTGTGATCTTCACAATTAAGACATTTTCACTTTAATGTCCAGCTCACCTCTAGGACAGAGCACTTGGCTGACACTCATCTGATTTCTTTCATTTTTAAAATAACAGAACGTATGTTAAATATCACTATAATTATTAAAAGCTGTGAGAGTCTCTGCACTGTCTGCTCTTATTAAATGCTTGTGGAGTAGATCTTTAGGAAAGATAGAGGTTTACAGATGGAAAATGCTTCAAATAATCCTCATTTCAAGCCCTGGACTGTGAGCATGAGGTATCATATTGAGTCATCTCTTTCCTGTCACTTGACCACCGGAGTTTATTACTACATTGAGTTAAGATCCTAGTCTTTCCCTATGTAAATGAGTTTACCATGGCTACTGGATATAAAAAGTAAGTACTTCATCAGAACTGTCAGAAACTTATACACTCTGAAAGTTACAAGGTTTTAGTTACTGAATGTTCCTGCAAAACAAAAATACTTAATTCACTTCGTAGCTTTAGCCATGACATAGGAGGGAAGCGCTGAGTTGAAGTTACATACTAAGCACTTTGATTTTTAAAATGTCTCACAAGGCATAAAATGTGATTCCAGTTGAACATTACTTCATCTACAATAATATAAGGATTGTTGTCGTCAACATTTTTGGTATGTGCATTTAAGTGCATATAGTTGTATGTACATGTTCGTGTATGTGTGTGGTGTGTGTGTGTGGTGTGTGTGTGTGTGTGTGTGTGTGTGTGTGGTATGTGTGTGTGTGTGTGTGTGTGTGAGAGAGAGAGAGAGAGAGACAGAGAGAGAGAGAGTGAAAGAGAGAGAGAGAGCATATCTTTATGGAGAACAAGGTAAACCTCAGTGTGGGAGTTACTTTGTTTCTTGACACATTCCCCCATTGGGATCTGGGGCTCAGCAAATAGGATACACCAGTAAGAAAGTAAAGTCCAGTATTCTGAAGATCAAATTTTGGTCCTCATGTTTTCCAGGAAACACTTTATGGGCGGCTCAAATTCTATATCCTTATAAGCATCAATAGCCAACTTTTTAATTGACACATATGACAAATGGATTACAATGGTTTCTTCCAGATGAATGTCATGGATATACATTAAAGCAGCAAATCAGAAAAAAAAATGGAACAACCTGGAAAGATAGTTCATCCCTGACATGCCCCTGCGCAAGCACGAGGACCTGACCTTGGGCCTCAGAACCCATATGATTAAACCACATATGGATACATGCAGGTGTTATCTACTACTGTGGAAGCACAGTCAGACAGATCCCTTGGCTGGACGATGAGCCAGGTCAAACTACTTGGGAAGGCCCAAGACAATGAAAGACACTGTCAGATAAACAAATAGATGGCTCCTAAGGATTAAATTTGTTTTCTGGCTTTCACATTCACGCCTCCCTACAACTGCACATGCATCTGAGTAAACACTAACTTGTATACATTAAAACAAAACTGAATTAAACAAACCAACCAACCAACAAAAACGTAAACAAAGCGATTATTCCCTTCCATGTCGTAGAAAAGGAGATTTTAATCCTAACTACACACACACACACACACACA
>NW_022196899.1:2873524-2880881 GCF_008632895.1 Mastomys coucha
GATCCACCTGCCTCTGCCTCCCAAGTGCTGGGATTAAAGGCGTGCGCCACCACCGCCCGGCTAAACCATTTCTAAATCATGCTGAGAAACATTTTTAAAAGACATGTGTTCTCTCCAGGTTGTAAAGCGCTCTTACTCCCCACTTCAAGAGCAAACTCAGTCTGTCATATGTGAGGGCTGATGAATAGATTATGTTTCAAGGGCAAAGAAGCATAGCATTTGTTTATTTGTTTGTATTTGTGTACTTGTTGTGAACTCTGCTGGGTAGAGCAGGCAGTATTAAAAGTATTTTAATAAGCCTCTATTTCATGAACATGTTTTTCCCTTTCCTCTACAGAATTGTGAAGAAAGGCACTGCAGAGTAATTTTTACTGACGTAGGTATACCTTCTGTAGAACCATCGCAAAGACAGAACCTTACCAATCTCTTGATACAGAAGAATACAAGAGTTTGTCTCCAATCTCAAATTCCCTGCATCCTTGACTGTTCTAGTAACCTTGCCTCCTTTTCTCTGTTAGGTAGGTAAAAGCTGAGAGAGAACCAGCTTCCAGCAGAAGGGAAGCTTTGCTTATTGCCCTGTGGGGAAGCAAGGAAGTAGCTGTTCTGGTAACGTGCTAGGCTCTCAGAGTTGGTTTCTGTTTCCCTGTGGTTCAATGAGACATGCTGGAATCCTGCATCCCCGCCATCAGGTTACTGAAAATGTGCATCCTATGTTCAGCAACAAAAAAAGCATCTAAGAGGAGAAGTGAATTTTGTGTCTGCAGAGATTAAACACTTAAAGAAGTTGTGTATTCAGGGTGTAAAACATTTTAACAGGTCCATGCTCAGTGATCAGAAATCTTATTTCCAAGGGCAAGTGTACCGTCATCAGCAGTCTCTGTGTGAAGAGGGAGCTAGCCTCTGTGATCTCAGAGTCTCTAGCCACAGAAGTCATGTGGTCTCAGTAGCGTACAGCCCTGCCAACCCAAATTCTAAAACTATATTTTCTCAACCTCTTTGCCAAGCTCCTTGCTGTCTTAAATGTTTGGAGAAAAGGTCACTGGAGTTAAAGCAGTGGCTGGGAGAATGTCCCATGTAAGCAAAGCCTGTTGCCAGTGGTTGTTACATGTTTTTTTTTTTTTTTTTTTCAGCTGAAAAACTCAGGAACAGCCTTGGATTTAGAATCCTATCAACCGGGTTCCTTCAACAGATATTAAAGTAGGGGTGACTTAGGGAGCAGCATGTGTTGGCCTTTATCTGTCGAGAAAGTGCAACCACCCACTGATATCTGGGAAGTCATTTATCTTGGCCATGTGTGCACACCATTGCCAAACAGTATTTAAGCCCACAATTTCTACCCTAGTGCATTGAATGATTGTGGTCCACTCTTCGAATAGAAAGAAATCTAAGACATCAGAGTGGTTTCGGAACACAAAAAGCTTCCTTCTCTGGCCTGTACTTGAAACATCAAATATATTTTAAATTGTCTAACATGATTTTATCACAGCAATGCACAGATTCCTGTATCAACAGCAAAAATAAAATAAAATTATTCTAGTAATGCAACATTGCAGCTCGAAAACCCCTACACAAGTAATAGTTCCTTCATGATCTCTAAGTCTATCCATTGTGTTTTTATTATTTCTCTGAGCTGTGGCATTGAAAACATTTTACTGCTAGGTTGTTTGTAGCACTTGCATATTTCCTCTGAATGTCTGTAAACAACAGGCCATAATTTCCATATTTCTGCTTTCCTAAACAAACAGCCGAAATTTCTTTCTGAGGTCTCTGTAACCTGATGACTCAGCCAGTTATTCAAATGTGTAAGCTATATTGTGGAACAGTGGGATCAGAGGTTCCTGATGAAGAGAACAGTCAGTTAAGAGGAATAGGTGGGTCTTGACCTGCTATAAGGGCTTTTCACTCCCTCTTCTATGTCAACAATAGAACAAGACACAAATCCTGCTAGAACTAGTATCTGTACCCTTTCATGTAAAGCTGGGAACATTCTATTCTGGGATGGCTAAGGTGGTTGATGTGACAATGGTTTCTTGCAGTGACCAGCCACAAGGCAAAATTTCCTAGATATAATTATTATCTTAATTTAAAGCTTCACTTTTGAATTAATGTTGCATGTTCTTTTTTTCGATGCCAGCTGAAATGACTTATCTTTTTTTATAGATACACTAACAATGCAGACACTAAAGGAATCAAGTAAGACGTTGTAGAAGGTTATAATTTTTAATATCTTGAATCTTGGTCTAAAATAAAGTTAGAAAAATACTAAGATAAAAGCCACTTGTCTAACCACAATTCTTTTAACAGATATATAATGGTGAAGATAAAAAGAAGAAAGGTAAAAAGATATGACCACAGTATTAAAATTGAAAATGTGTGTGACCATATAAAAGCCCAGAACATTTGTGGTGAGATGTGTATGTGTATATACATACCTGTATATACATATACAGGTATGTATATACATATATGAAGGATACACCTATTGTCACAGTTTAGGCAAACCAAGAAAAACATATAATAATAATGATGACAATGATAACAAATTAATCAGTAATACACAATGAGAATATTTTAGAGTTTTATCTCTATCTAATTTAAATAGACAACTTTATGGGTATACTCCTGTCAAGGATTTCTGATAGAATAATCTAAAATTACCAGAGTGATATGTTTAACTCATAGCTTGGAATTGATACACCTTTGATGTTGCAGTATTTTACGGGTCTGAGGGAATTGGAGTATTTGACAGAACAAAGGCTCAGCTGTGTGCTGCCTGTAGCTGAAGGGATAGTTCTCCATCATCTTACAGAGAAACTCCCATCACCAGTAATAACGTTGAACAGACGCTCACTCCATCTGCTTCAACAGGTGCTGCCTACTTTACCTCACTCCATCTGCTCAGAGCGAAGCTCTCTCTCTCTTTCTTCTCTACCTGTCGTTTTGATCAGGTACAATTGGGACCTGAGCAAAATAATTCATTAAAATGAACTCTAGGAAATTATATAAACAATTTGAATGTAGAATAAAACTGAAGTCTTTGCCAATTATATAATATATGTGAATAAGTAGTAATATATTTGAGAAACATAGACCACCAAAATAAGTAAATATTTCCATATCTCCTTTATATACCTCAGTGCACAGAAAAGTAATTTACTATAGTAACTAATAATTTTAGGTTCAACCTCATCCTTACATACAGTGAAGTTTCTCCATGACCTGTCTTCTCAGAGAATATTCATCTAAAGAGAGTAACAGCATCTTTTTCAGAACTCCTTGAGCTTGTCTGATAGTCAAGGCATGCTGTGGAGACATGGAAACAAATGCTCTCTTCTAACACAAAGTAAGAATTGTGACTTTCTCCAGGGCATTGACTGGTTAGCTAACTTTTGAAATAGATAACTTGAAAGCAGGGTGTAATTTAATACATCCAATGTGTATTATTTTACAGAATAATCTTGCACAGTAGAAATATGTGGTGATTTTCAAATGTTCTTGTTTTACTTAAAGTAAACTTAGCAGAACTTTTACAAAATAAGGTCTGTGGTCTCTGTCTGTCTGTCTGTCTTTCTGCCTGCCCCCCAACTCTTTGTGTGTGTGTGTGTGTGTGTGTGTATGTGTGTGTGTGTGCATGCACATGTGTATGGGAAAACATACAAAGTAAGAAAAGCATGGTAAACCATACCTAAAGATTATGTAAGGGTGGGAAGGCTTTATGTAGTCAGGGGACTAATCTACCCTCCTTTCTTGACAGAGGGGTGAGTGATAAAGAGATGTAAGCATTTTCAAGTCAATTGCCCAAGGTATCTATTTGCTCATTATGATCATATTGAGCAATGGAGAAAAGAACTAAGGACAAGGAAAACTTCATGTGGACATTTAGGACATGAGTATTTGTATAGGAATAATAATGTTCAAGATTATACCTTTTTCTTACAAAATCATTCAACACCATGGATATTCATGATGAGAGGAAGAGTTGTTCTTGGTCTAATAATAAAATGGAAGGGGATGCAAACAAAGGTAGAGATACAGTGAAGAGGTAAGCTCAGGAACTTTGGAAAATTCCACCAGACCCATCCCCTCCTGGAAGGGAACCCCTCCGGAAGGGAGAGGCTAACATTCCTCAGACCACGATGGGGGGGTGGAGGATGCTGACCATAAGCCACCTGCCTGTGGGGGAGGCCCGGAGCATGTAGACACATTCTGTAGGACTGACTGACCACTGGCCACCTAAAGACAAGAGAAGTCTCCACTACCTCATTCCCTACAAACCAATCAGTTTAACAAGTCACAGTGTTCTGCAAATCACATTGTGCCTAAATGGTTGCTGCTCTGAAAACTGTATAAAAGCTCACTGAATGAGCTGTGTGGAGTTGCCACTTCTCCTTCGGGTGTAGGACAACCCCAACAAGTCGGAATAATAAATTCCTCTTGCTTTTTGCATTGATTCCCGGCTCCCTATCATTCACTCACTAGGTTGCCGGAAAGGTAAGGTTCGCCAGAGTTGTTCAGCAGTACGACTTAGGAATTTATGCATGTATAGTTCCCATAAGCAGGTGGTTAGGAGATAGTTTCAAATACATAAAAGTTTTCAAGGTTTTCATAATCAAATATGATATCTGCCTTAATGCTTTTCTAACCCCTTTGAAAAAGAAGATTTGGGCAACTTTCAATCTCTGAGATTGAAACCTCAGTGCCTAAGTGCTGTAACCTAAGCTTAGTAAAGATATAAGGGAAAGGGATTCCTAAGTGGGATGTAGGAGAGAAAGAATCACTAACTCTAGGCAGAAGCAATAGAAAATGAAGATTATTTAGGTAGTATATAATGAGAGTATAAAATACTTAGAGTAAAGTGGTTTTAGGTGAGCTAGGGAACTAAACGTCTAATACTTTGACTTGACGATATTTTAGAGACAACTTAGAGCAGAACCATACTAAAAAAAAAAAAAAGAATAAAATGGGTGTTCATCCATGTCTATTTTCATGTATGAATGGAAACAGTATTAAGCTTAAAAGTTTTAATGGAAAATGATGAATAATGAGTTATAAATATCCATGACTAGATGGACAAATCTAACAAAGAGTACTAGAAAGGGAGATAAAAATTTCAACTGTGGAGTAGATACCACAAAAATGGAGACTATGCTTACAGGAAAGACATTAAGAGAGTGATCTGAGGCAAGCAAGGCAGAGTGGCAGTTAGGGATGGAGCCAGGACTGAGAAATAACTCATCTGTTAAAGAGCTTGTTACCAAGACTTATGATCTGACTTTGACCCCTAGAACCCACATGGTAGAGGAGAGGACCAACCCTGGAAGTTTTCTTCTGTCCCTCAAATATTCAATACAGAATGCCCAGATGGATACACACACACACACACACACACACACACACTCCACAAACACACGCACCTCCTCCCCACAATGTGTAGAAGTTGACGGGAAAAGTGAAACGAATTAATAACTTTCTATCTACTTTTGAAACTCCATGATATTGAGAAGTATAAAACATTTTTGGAATCATACATAGTTATAAAACAATAATTAAGAGTGTCTGAAAAAGTAAGATGAACAAAAGAGGAAAGGTACATATGGGAAGAAGAAATACTATGGGGAGGAGCTGGACAATCCCCATCTGTGATAGGGAATCGGGCAAAGGGCTATGGACCTCATGCAATCAGACTGACAGGAATTGGAATTTAATAAGCGACGTTCAGCGAGAAGAGGGAACTTAGCCAGTCAACGTTCCATTTGGAAACAAATGGTTCTGGTAGCATAGGAACATACACAAGACCCCGGAGACACTTTCTCAAAATAGAACTCAAGCTCTGACATTAATCTCACAAGGCTGAGAAAACAAACTAAACTTAACTGGATCTATTATAAAGCCACACTCAATTCCATCATCAATTAGGAAAGGCCTCTTACTAATATAACTAAATAGCAGTTCTGATGTCCTCATGTTTTCCTGCTTTGTTGGATACAGAAAAAAAAAAACCAGAGGAATATTTAAGGTTGTTGGACAAAGAAAGGAAACTATGCATCTCTGTTCTGAGGCCCAGCTTGATTCCGGCTTCCCACCATTCATTTACTCTACTTACTCGGAAAGAGGAGACAGAAGGGCATTCATTACTGAGCAAAGTAAAGTCATGCCTTTCCTCTTCATCTTTTATAATCAGAAATTAGGAAATAAAATCAGGAAAAATTATTACACAAACCTGCTCCTACAGCTGTTGGATTATGAAAAGAAATATATGTTTCAACCATGGAAACCTGCAATATTTAAAAGGGGCATTTAAAAATTACTCTGGTCAATGTCATTATTTATTAATTATCAGAGTCCTTGAAGATATCAAGAGAATTAGGCACACTGCAGACACTTTGTAGTCTGACAAAACATTATTGTTGACAGTTTAGGTCCAAGCACAGCAGCTCCATGGGCTGGAAAGAGGCAGGGCGGTTATAAATACATCTCTGCTTGATTGATTGTATTATGCAGCATAGCTTTGATAGACTTTAATTTTATAATCGGTTTTGGTAGTAACTACCCTTTCGCAAGATACTGGCTGTAAGTATATAGTCAGCGTCCCCCACCCCCATCCGTGGTGAAAATCACCCTTTTACAGAATCACAAATCTCATATGCATCTGTCCCCTCAACCCAAATCCCCACAACACTGGCTATCCTTTTCATTAGACTTTGACATCAATACATTGGCTGGCATTGTAGAGTTGTTTTCTTTGAGCTGTACCATTCCGTTCTAGATGGAAAAAGGGATCTCACTGGTCTCAGTAAGTTTCCAAAAGTTCCAAAAACTGAGAATCTCAGAGAGGGGCCAAATTCATGAAACCCTACCCCAGACTGCATGGGAATAAGCAATTGGAGTCCATGGTGAATCTGCCTGTAGGCATACAGCATATTCCTATAAGTAATTCCCACCTTTGTTCATGTCAGCAACCCCAATGAAGTATACACTAATGGAGAAAAACTCAGGGAAATAGTTTATTTGATCTGATATTTCTTTGTCTGGGATACAAATAAATGTAGGTTCAGGGGGAGCCAAACCCTCTTTCCTATAACTTGTACCTCGAGAACTTTACCCACTGAGTCATAGCTTCAGCCCTTCACTCAGCATCTCTTCAAGCCAAGAGCGTATGTGTCTTGACACGTGTTTCATGATAGACATTAAGCTCAGTAAAACTATAAGATAAACTAAATATATCTCCTCTTTTCTTTCAAGACCTGAAAATAATTTTACTAGCTTTATTTCATTAAATAAAGTGGTATTCTGTAGGTTTGAGATGTTTCACTCTGAAGAGTCTTAAAATATATATATATATATATATATATATATA
>NW_022196899.1:2880891-2986671 GCF_008632895.1 Mastomys coucha
ATATATATATATATATATATATATACATATGTGTACATGTATATATATATATGTACACACACATATATAATTAATATTATTTTTTGAAATGTATGAAATAAGTTGAGTATTGCAATGTCTCATATAAAGAAGACAAGCAGGTAAAGGTAAAAAAACTTGTATATCTGACAAACTAACTGGATAAACTACATATATTTAAAAAGATAGATCTATAAAACACTGTATAGAACACAATACTAATGTACATTTTTGCTTGCTAATGTAGAACTAATAAAGATAGACATTAAAAAGTGTCCTATACCCTATTTCATGAAAACTATACTAAATGATCTTACTTTCTCGTGCATAATAAAAAGTTCATTGAAATTCAGAGTGAAACAATTAATATAAAGTAATACATTTAATCCATAGTTTTACATCTTTTAAAGGAACACCTTTAAATACAGTGTGATAAATCTGTAAAATTCTTCAATATTCTCAATATTTACTAATTAGCATAAGAGCACTTTATAAATACAAAGTTAGAAAGCATTAGTAACCTCCATTTATTGTAGCAATAAAAATGTGTTAGGCAGACTTGCAACAGTAAACTTATTCTGTATGATGTTCAGGCAGCAGCTACAGGCTGCCATAATATAGGATGTCCAAGTAAACAAAAGGCTCTGTGCAGTCATGTGGGTGGCAGCGATAGAAGAAACACAGGAAGTGTAGGAGATCATAATTATTAATTTCCCCTCTATTCTTCCTCAGTCCCATTTGCTGACCCCACAATTACCAGTGATAAACTGTAATCAAGAATACATTGTTTGTCTGGCCTATTTACTTAAAAGTGTTTACATCCACATAAGCATGTGTATTCTTCCTATGATTTTTATGGTGCAGTGATTTCAATCTCCCCCTGTTAATGTCTTCTTATCTGTATAATTTCTATCTGCCATTTATGGGGTTGGGTAGCTGGCTAGCGTTAATTATAGTCTACTGGGCTCTACGTTTATGTGCAAGCCAATCAAAGATTGTGAGTCATTGCTAGCAATCATACTACTTTCATTTATATATAAGTTGTGAACATAATCTCCAAATATACCAGTTGGAAGTATTTGAGACCTACATTTAACGAACTGGCCTTACACTAAAGAAATAGTTTCCCAAATGGAGCGATTTATTAAAGTCACAGTCTAATTTAGGTTTTTCCACAATTATTTCTTTCTTATGGGTGCTTATCCTAACTCTTTAGTCTTCTAAAGTACATCCCCTCCACGTACATCTATCATCCCTGCTCTCACCCTATACACCATGTGGTCTGATTTGCAAGTTCCGTTTGAATACCTATCAAGGCATGCCTATGGAAGCAGAATCCTGACATCCATCTACTTACATTTTCTTTAATAAATTACACTCGCCTCTCCCATCAAACTCAAGATGGAAATAAAGCAGTTCTTCGCACCTATAGATATATTGACTGCAGTTCTTTCTTAGGACTCCTAAGTGGAGCAGACATAGGATACCTCTCACTCCCTTTTTAGTCCTTGAATTAGCTTGACTTCCAACGGGTGTCTTGCCGGGATGCAAGGCCTTCAGCACAGTGTCTTTCTCTATATTTATGGGTCAATTAATTTGCTATGTTTTATTTTGGTAATCCCCTTTAAAAAAAATGGCCTGCTCTGGTTAAAATTAAACATCGCCTTTCTAATTTCCACTTCCAAAGAAGACATGTGACAGATGACATGGTAATTTTCCTATTTCTTCATGTTCATAAAACATTGATAATATGATTTTTACCTTCCCTTTGTTCTCAATTAAATGAAATGCTCCAATACAATTAACACGCTCTTGCGATTTGGGTTGCCTTCAGAGGTTTCTCTTGTCTCTGATTAACAGCATTTCCCATCCATTTTCAGACCCCCCGACTGCTATTCAGAATGTTCCATTATGCCTGCCAGCTATAAATACAATTGTGAACCAATATCATTTTAATTGTTTCACTAATAACTTGTTTTAAATGATTCAACAGTCATCAGGAAAGATAAGTGCTCTTGTACCCTGCAGGCTTATGGGCATGATGGTATGAGGCCATGTGGAGAGCCGTATCAGAATAATGAAACCTTATGCAGAAGATAATGACAAAGCACTCACATCGCCGTAAAGATAAATGAAAACACTAGATCCTCTTTGCTCGGTAATATAACATCCATTTCTCACTCCCATTTCAATCATTAGACCTTCAAAACAGATTAATGCCCAAATACACATAAGCAACATGTCCCATCGTAACAGCCATATGCTCCCATTTTTCCAGGAGGACTGTGAATGATGGAGTTAACGAGCTTTACAAATGCTCTTGTTAATTAACAAAAATTGTTACTTTCTCATTTGAGGGGGGGGTTTATAAATTAGACTTAATTACATCAGATAATTGCAACTGCCAGGCACTGAGCAACTCCTTCTCATTCTGGTCTTTCAGTGGCAAATCAACAATTGCAACCCTTGCCTATTTGTGTGGATGAATTCAGTAAGCAAACAGCCCTTTTATGTTAATGGTTTACTGGCATTCATGAGTCTGGCAGGAGAAATGTGCAGGGGGAGGGATCGCTAATGGCAGCACATAATCACATTAATTAAAATATAACTGCCATTTAAGGATTTGTAGTGTGGAATTAGAGCATGTTGGGAACTGAGAAAATCAAGCTAGAGAGCATATTAGCACCATCACTCCATGCTCCACGCACAGCAGTCAGCCACCTCGTGTGTCATAAATGTAATTTATGAGTGCTATTTGCTTTGAAATATATGTTTTTAGTTCACTCATTAGAGTGTAAAAATTCTCACTGTTGGCTTTAGAAGGCTCAGAATAAATTCACCGAATGCCTAGACCCATGATCTACTTTTAACAAACCCCCAATAACAATTTATTTTTAATTATGACTTTCACCAATATCTCATAGTAAAACCAAACTGTCTCCTTTTCTGAAGGCACATTTAAGGCGAAATGTTATAAACTGAAGTCGTTTAATTATGCTAAGATAATTCCATGTAATTTCATTGGGTGCTTAATCCCCAATTTTGTTTCTTTGTTCTGAAGTAGTGTAGTGGAAGCTGCTAAATGCTTTAAAGTCGAGCACACGCGGGGAAGACAGTTGAGGAAATGTCTTGTAAAGCTTTTCATTAGTCTGTCTTTGGGATCCACTCATTAGTTTTAAAGCTGTCCTTGTTCTAAATCAGTCACATTTGTACTTTACCTACAAAGACACTAAGAATGTTCCCAGGATAAATTGCTTAGGGGCCATAACAATACCCAGGGGTATAAAGTCTAATTGATTCTTAATAATGTCAACGGATTCCAGTTTCAGGAACTAGCCAACTGTGAGCAAATTCCACTTGACAAAGCCTTGTACCTTCAGCAGTGTGAAAAGTTAACAATGAATTATTTTTTTTTCTTTATTTAACCCACCCTAAAGTGCCTATAAGGATCCTAAAACTACCCTTACAAGTGGTATTGACTGAAATGCAATGCTTAGGACTCTAGGAGACTGTGTTATTTTTGCAAATCACTGTAAAACCTTTACAGCAGCAGTGACTGGAGTATGTGACAGCTAGACAGAGGAGTCTTTGATAGGCCCCAACCGACAGTCCCCAACACACACCAAATCTTTTCATGTGGAATCCAGAACCATAGCCCACAGTGTTTCCCACACTTAAACTTTGTGTCACAAAAGACTCATTGTGGCTGTGTCATTAGCTCTGTAGGACATCAGAATCCCAAATATAGGGCTGTTGTGATAACCTTTCAGATAGAGTAAAAGAAGACTTTAAAGAAGAAAGAAGGGCATGGTATAATACAAAATTTAGCATTGTCAGGTTGCCAGTGTCCATCTCCATTTTCTTACTTAGTCAATTTTAAGTGACATGTATGTCACTTTAGGACAAATAAGTAGGACAATCTTGCTTTTATCCATTTGTGTGGCATAGAAGGAAGAACACTCATAAAATGTCTTTCCCAGTGTTTTCAGTCTCTTTGCATAGATTTTGATGCATAGCCATAGGCCTTGATTGGCACACAAGAATGATGTGAGTGAACCTGAGAGAAGTACCAGCGTTTTGTAATTTATCAACTTTTTTCATTAAATCTTCACTGTATTCCATGAGAATAACTAATCACACCTCACTTTGGGTTTTGTTTGGATGTGATTTGCACTGGCTTTATTCTCTTTTTTTGTTTTGTTTTGTTTTGTTTTGTTTTGTTTGAGACAGGGTTTCTCTGTATAGCTCTGGCTGTCCTGGAACTCATTCTGTAGACCAGGCTAGCCTCGAACTCAGAAATCTGCCTGGCTCTGCCTCCCAAGTGCTGGGATTAAAGGCATGTGCCACCCACACCTAGCTACTTTTCTTTCTTCTGTTTGCTTTGTTACTGTGTTCATTTAATTCAGTTCAATAAATGTGTTTTTATGTTGCCAACTGGGCACTGAAGGATCACATTTAAAATCTAACGTGAGGCCTGAACTCTAACATTGTATATACCAATTGTGACACTTGATTTCATTTCTGTGTTGTGGTGGGTAGAGTGTGAGCCTCTTTCATTCCAGGTTCTAAACCCATCCATTTGTGTGTTTCTTTTGGAAGGGGTCTTTCAGTCCCTGAGCTGGTTTTGAAGACTTTAGTGAGTAGATCATAAGTGGTCAAATTTGGTGTCTGCTTTCATTATGGTTCTATGAGAAGTAATATTTGGGAAGCCTAAGGATAAAATGGAAGATCCATTTTTAGGGTCTCAGTATCATGGACAATATTCATTTCATGTCCCTAGGCAAGAGGCATTCTGTTGATTGATATACAGCAAGTACTTCAGAAATATTTATCCAAAGTTTCCATGAAGAAATGAATGTCCCATCCATCTTCTCAGAGATAAAGAAAATTGCAACTTGTTATAGTTGGGCATTTAAAGCCAAAGGAAAAATTTACCTGCAAAACTGTATGCTTCACTAAATGTTAACTGACAAGGCAGGGTTTCCAGTAATGAGACTGGGGAATGCCATCACTAGTATGGGGACTTGGAACGTTTAATTTAATGCTATCATTATTATTTTTCTATGAAATGGGGGCTGGATTTAGAAACAGCAGCTTGCTAGCTTTCAAGGCATACCCTTGTTCCCAGGAATTGGTAAGTGGTATCTTTGGCCCTTACTGACATCTAGGTCTTGTGTACCAACTTCCTAACTCACAGGAAGCTTGCAAGCGATTATGACTGTCAGACTGCTAAAGGGAAGGATTATTTTCCACATTCTGAATAGGAATGTTTCCCTTCTACCTAAAAAAAGTAAAACTGAAAACATAATGTACTTCCTGTCCTCTGTTGGCGTTAACTCTATCATTTACACTGTTCTAAAAGGATTTAAAAATAGACAAGTTTAAAATGAATCACAGTGCCTAATGTGATCATGAGAATGTTAGATATTCCATCACTGATAATATCACTCTATGAACACAAGCACAATAAAGCATAGCCAAGTGTCAATTGAAAGAGGGCAAAGATTAAGACATTCTTCTGAATCCCGAAGAAGAGAGAAATGTATTATAACTTATAAGTTCAATCTATCTGATTTATTTTTATTGGTTTACTTTGCTTGCTTGCTGGTTTTGTTTTGATTTTCTTGTGTAGCAACATATGAATGTCTTCAGTTAATTTCTTAAAAGATTAATAGTTCAATGCAAAGGCATATGGCACGGTATTCTCTACCTTTGCTAGAAGAGTTTCAACACCTTACTTATGTAAGGTCTAACTCTGGTATCATTCCAAACTTGAGAGTTCTAGAATTTTATTCCTATAAATAATATAATCATGCACATAATGTAGGACTAAGGGTAAAGAGAGAAAAAGATGTGTCTGTGGAGATTTTGTACTAACAGGGGACCTCCTGGCAAGTTTTCTCAAGATAGGTGTCTATATTCTGCTATGGTCCATGCATTGATTGCTCATTTTTTTCTTATTTCAGTTTTGTGGAAATGTTTTCACACATGGGTACATTTATGAATCTACATGTTACTTTCTTATTCAATACCACCCCAGAATATTAGAACATGGAATGATATAATGCATACTCTATAAGATATTCTCTCAACAGTTTTTTTTTCATATTTTCACTTAGTTTTTAATTGAAAAAAAAATATGCAATATATTCTGGTCATGTTTTTTCATCCCCCTAGTCTTTCCACATCTTTCCCATACAACTCCTTGCTCCTTTTTTTCTCTTGCTTTAGAAACCAAAATAAAAAAAAAAAAGAACAGAAGAATAGCAGGCAAAAAATAAAAACAAACATACCGTAATAAAAATAATATAAGAAATACAAACATACAAACATAAAAGCAGAATATTGAAAAAAACATACAACCAAATGACAGCAAGTAAAAAAAAATGCTGCAAATACTACTACAGTTTATTTAATGAATTGGATTTATCAAAAGACTTGAAAATATTGATCTATGATTGGTTAGAATACAAAACACAAAGCCGGGCAGTGGTAGCATGCACCTTTAATCCCAGCACTTGGAAAGCTGAGGCAGGCGGATTTCTGAGTTCGAGGCCAGCCTGGTCTACAGAGTGAGTTCCAGGACAGCCAGGCCTACACAGAGAAACCCTGTTTCAAAAAATAAAAACAAAAAAATTTTTTAAAAAGTACAGACCAAATAATATATTCTATGAACAATGAAACTACTAGAGAAATTGGCTGAAAAAAATATGTCTGCTGTGGCAAATATCTACTGTTCATTGAGAGGACCCCAGCTTTATTCCTACCACCCACACTACTTACTGCCTAAACAGCACCACTCTGTCTCCTATGATAAGATGTTTTACTCTTGTCTTTGCGGACACCTGAACACATGTATAGAGACCTACATAGGGCCCTTCAAATATAATTAAAAATATAATTAAAAATAAAACCCTTCAAAACACTGATATAGTTATGATTTATGATTGGACTGAGTTTACATATTCTTGTATTGTGCCTACACTAGATTGCTTAGAATGATTGATAATTATACTTTAGAAACCAAGACAATGCAGAGAAACAAGCAGAAATTCTTCCTGGTTACCTAAAAGGAAGGGAAATATTTTTACTAGAAATGTAGAAAACAGGAGAGTAGTGTGAAAGTTTTGAGAAAAGCAACAAAATATGAATATCAATCAGTTCCTGTCTTAGTTTCAGTTGAGGACTGAGAAGAAGCAACTAAGTGTCATTGTCAAAACCAAGACCTATCTTCAAGGACACAAAGTTATATCTTTGGTGAAACACAATCACAATTTTTTTAAATCCACTCAGATCCTCCTCTCATGGACCAAATAGACTCCATCCAGATAAGTGCATCTGCCCACAGTTCCCACTTACTACCTATTCTAAACAGTGGGATTCTTCTGGGTTTCAAAAGTACATCTTAAGAAAATTTTTTTCTTTCTCCCAAATGGACTTAATCTTATTCTCTACCTATAATAATGTGTTTCAACATCTTGTCAAGTCCAGGCACTTAACTACATCCAGGACAGCTCCACAGAAGTATCTCCTGTCACAGACGCTTCTTACTGGACCTGTTCCTTCTCACCTATCCTCAGATGGCTCCACAGGACCTGGACAGCACAGAAAACAGCCAACTCTCCTAAGACTGGACAAACATCCACCATACCCATTCCTCTAGGTTCTCCACAGACACTTCACCCCAATGTCAGCATGAAGCAGCCAGATATCACAACGTCCCTATTCCTGCTTCACCATCACCTCTTTCTAATGTTTTATTTTTTAACTAAACTAAAATGAGAGAATGTGGGTGTTCTGTCTGGACTCCACCCTCAGAGTTACCTGGCAAGAGCCAGGTAGGTCTGGCCCTATAAAAGGGGCTGCTTGCCCCGTCCTCTCTCTCTCTTACTCCTGCTTCTCTCCCTTGCCTCTTGTCCCCTTGCTCCCCCTCTCTTCCCATTCCCTTCCCCCTCTCTCCACGTGGTCATGGCCAGCCCCTACTTCTCTATTCTCTCCTTCTCTCTGCCTTTCTCTGCCTCTGCTACCCTCTGAACTCCCCTCCCCATACCCTAAATAAACTCTATTCTATACTATACTGGTGTGTGTCTGGTCCCTCAGGGGGAACGGATGCCTCAGCATGGGACTGCCAAGGCACCCCCTTCCCCCACACTCCACCAGAACATATTCTTATAGCTCTTTCTCTTTTTATGATCACAACATGCCCTACCACTGTCCCTTCTTCCTTGACCTGCAGTTAGAATTAAAGAGAGAAGTATCCCCCTACTCCATCCACCCTCCAACTGTTCCATATCCCATACCTCCTCCCCATCCCTTTGCTCCACAAGGATGTCCCGACCCCTCCATCCCCCACCCAACCAAACCTCTAAAGTCCCTGGGGCCTCCAGTCTGTTAAGGGTTAAGTGCATCTTTTCTGACTTAACCCAGACCCGGCAGTCCTCTGCTGTATATGTGTTGGAGGTCCTCATATCAACTGGTGTACGCTGCCTGGTTGGTACTTCACTGAGAGATCTCAGGGAACCAGGTTAATTGAGACTGCTGGTCCCC
This sequence comes from Mastomys coucha, assembly GCF_008632895.1. Taxonomy (NCBI): domain Eukaryota; kingdom Metazoa; phylum Chordata; class Mammalia; order Rodentia; family Muridae; genus Mastomys; species Mastomys coucha. Next base: position 2,889,457 of record NW_022196899.1, read on the forward strand.
CTACAGGGTCCCGCTCATCATCAGCTTCTTCCAGCCCTTTTCCTAATTCAACCACAGAGGTCAGCAGCGTCTGTCCATCGTTTAGGTGTAAATATCTGCATCTGACTCTTTCAGCAGCCTGTTGGGTCATCTGGAGTGCCATCTTGTGAGCACTCCAGAGCCTCAGTTATAGTGTCAGGCCTTGGGACCACCCCTTGAGCTGGATCCCACTTCGGACTTTCTTTTCCTCAGGATCCTCTCCATTTCCATCCTTGTCCTTTCAGGCAGGAAACAATTATGAGTCTGAGTTGTGACTGTGGGATGGAATCCCTCTCCCTCATTTGATGCCCTGCCTTCCTGCTGGAGGTGAGCTCTATAAGTTCCTTCTCCCTACTGTCGGGCATTTCATCTAAGGTACCTCCCTCCCTTTGAGTCCTGGGAGTCTCTCACCCCTCATGTCTATGGTACATTCTGGGGGTCTCCTTAACCTCCTACCTTCTAAGGTTGCCAATTTCCACTCTTTCTGCTGGCCCTCAAGGCTTCAGTCCTTTTCCCTCACTCAATACCAGATCAGGTTCCCCTCTCTCCCCAACCTCCATCCACTATCCGTCCCAGGTCCCTTCCTTGTGGTTGCTTTTTCTCGCTCCCAAGTGGGAATGAGATGTCCTCAGTTGTGCCCTTCAGCTTGTTGACCTTTTTGAACTGCATTCTGTCCTCTTTTTTTTTTCCCTAATATCCACTTATAGTGAGTACATACCATGCATGGCCTTTAGGGTCTGAGTTATCTCACTCAGGATGATATTTTCTAGTTCCATCTATTTGCCTGCAAAACCCTAACCCCACATCTGATAGAGGGCTAGTATCTAAAATATATTAGAAAAAACAAAAAAAATATAGAAGAATATACTAAAGAACTCAAGAAGCTAACCACAAAAAAAAAAACCCAAAAGCCAAACAAAAAGCAAAAACAATACAAACAAACAAACAAAAACAAACAACCCAATCAAAAAATGGGGTATAGAACTAAACCAAGAATTTGCAGCAGAAGGATCTCAAACGACTGAGAAGCATCTTAAGAAATGTTCAAAGTCCTTATGTTCAAAGAAATGCAAATCAAAATGACCATGAGATTCTACCTTACACCAATAAGAATGGCTAAGATAAAAACCTCAGGTGACAGCACTGATGTGGAGAATGGGGAACACTCCTCCACTGCTGGGAGGATTGCAAACTGGTATAACTACTCTGGAAATCAATCTGGAGGTTCCTCAGAAAATTAGAAATAGATCTAGCTGAAGACCCAGCAATACCACTCTTGCAAATATACCCAAAAGATAGCCCATTATGGCACAAGGGTACATGTTCCACTGTGTTCATAGAAGCCTTATCTATGATAGCCAAAAGTTGGAAACAACCCAGATGTACCATGACAGAAGAATGGATACAAAAAATGTGGTTCATTTACACAATGGAAGACTACTCAGCTATGAAGAATAATTAAGAAATATTTGTCAGGGACCCTTGAGAAAGTCCCAGAAACTTTGAAGACAAGAAAACATTCAGAAAAACTAGTATTGAGATCCTCTGAGAATGGGAAGGCTTGGGCATGTGTTACGCTTTTAAAGGCAAATTCTGAGTGTCTGATTGACTTGAGATAGCAAAGAAAAGGAACGTACACCAGGTAAGAAAGCACTCCTTACTGATGACGTGCTTTCCTTTGACCAGATGTGGAGAACATGAGAGCAATTTGTAGTTGTCTTCAACTAAAAATTGCCTTGGAAACCAGTTGAAAAGATGAAGTGTCCCAAATATGTTTCCAAAACTCAAGAGACAGGTGTGGTTTTAGGGAAATTGTAATAATCCCTTCACATTGGAGCTATAGAACAAAGTCACCAAGGAGTTGCAATAAAACCCAAGAAGAAGAGGAATTATATGATATTTAAAATGTTTCACCTTTAGATTAAAATGGAACCAACATGTAAGAGGTAATTCTTCCTTTCAAAAATTTGGCTTGTGAGAAGCTGAGTCAACTGGTTCCTCTCAACTGGTTCCTCTTCCTCCTCTTCCTCCTCTTCCTCCTCCTCCTCCTCCTCCCTCTCCTCCTCCTCCTCCTCCTCCTCTTCTTCTTCTTCTTCTTCTTCTTCCTCTTTCCCTCCTCCTCCTCCTTCTTATTATTATTACTTTATTACTTATTATTAATAATTCTTAATAACTAAAAAATAACTATTTATGGTTAAAATGGAATCCTTTTGCATTTTTCCTAAAGTTTATCTGAAGAATGTCTAAATTAGTCTACTAATTTAAATATAAACCACTATTTAGTTAAATCAGCTAGTTTTAGCATTTAAATCATTCCATAAATGGGTTATATGCTCACAAGAAAATTATATGACCAGAACAGGGCATCATTTTGAAATAAGAAGAATGAACTGAATAAGATGTGCCACATAGAAAATATTCTTTCTCTGACTCTCTCTGTGTCTCTGTCTCTCTTTTTCTTTCTCTCCCTCTCTCCCTCCATCCTCCCCCCTCTGTGTGTGTGCATGTGTGTATGTGTATGCATTCACTCATACATATGGGCAAACACAGGTCTTGGGTCCAGAATTTCTGGTAATTGAATGGATTACAGACATTGCAAGAAAGAAGGCACAAAGGCAGCTTGAGAAACTGCTGATGTGTAGAGGTAGCCTAGATTTAGAGAACTACCACCTAGGCATCCTGCTTCTAGAAGAGCAAAGATGGCAAAATTTCATGTTTCTCCATTCTCCATCAGGTTTCCCCAGGTAGATGCAGGTGGCAGTGAAGGATAAACACACAGTTGCTGATAAAAATAATTGATGAAAGGCAACTTTTTAAAGAGTTTCATTATTACACAAAAAGTACAATTACTCTCAGAATAAACAAAGTAAATAGAATCATTGTAACAGGCTAAAACTGCAGCCTTTAGAGAGATTCATTTATAATAGATGAATATTATAAAAATGAAACTTTATATTGAGTACAAAGATAAAAAAGAACAGGATAATGATACTTTCTAAGTTGAAAATTACTGAACAAGAAGTTAGGTGGAGCTTCTGCAACAGTGGTTTTACAGGGAAAGAACTGAGTGAATGGAAATGATAGAGAATATAAAGGATTGATTAAGAAATTATGTTCATAGTATATAGGTACAATGAATTCACACAATTCAATGTCATATTACATCAGTATTGTTTTTTTGCACACTCTTGAACCTTTTGGACACCTATGCTGTCCCTTGGAGCTATAACTGTCATGATGCAGTTTAGTTCATCATCCCACTGCATTACAACACTGTGATGGCACCGTGAATTACCTGGTCATTGTCCATCTAAGGAATAAGCAGAAAGACTAGTTTCCAGGAGGGAGCTCTACAGTTTATTCTCATTGATGTCTGGAAGGACAGGAAGTGTCATAGAGTCAAGATGCTCAAAAGAGAATATAGAGCAGAAGTTATAAGTCAATTAATGATTTCTCAGATAGTAATATTATCTGAGAATGTATTTCTTTGTATGGGAATGATTTTGTAAGGTAGACATTAGGAGCCTTCTATTCTTCTGAGTGCTGGGTTTCAAAAGCATTTCAGCAAACCAAGCTATAAACCCTTGATCTCATTACATTTCAGTTATTAAAATAATAAATTGATGAACATTTAAGAAGTTCGATCAAGATAAAATCTGAATTTTGAAACAGTAAAACAATCTGTTAGCTAAAACCAAAAACACATTAATAAATGAATAAACAATTTACACAAATGCCTTAGAGTCAAAGGTCAGAAATCTAAATGACTTTTTCCTACTATGTATCAAACTGTAGAACATTGTTTATTGTTGTTATCAGCGTACATTAAAAATGTGCTCATTGATGTTTCAAGAATTAGCATTATAACCCAACAAGCAGCTGAAAGAGTCAGATGCAGATATTTGCACCCAACCAATGGACAGAAGCAGCTGACCCCTGTTGTTGACTCAGGGAAGGCCGAAAAAAACTGAGGAGAAGGGCAACCCTGTAGGAGGACCAGCTGTCTCAATTAATCTGGAACCCTGAAATTTCTCAAACACTGGACCACCAACCAGGTAGCATGCACCAGCTGCTATGAGGCCCTAACACACCCACAGTAGAAGATTGCAAGGTCTGTGTTCATTCAGAGATGATGCATGTAACTCACAAGAGACTAAAAGTTTCAGGGAGTTTAGAGGTCAGGTGGGGTGGGGAGGAGGTATGGGATGTGGAACAGCTGGAGGGTGGATGTGTCAGAGGATAAAATATGGGATGTTAAAAGATTAATTAATTAATTAATTAATTTAAAAGAATTAACATTATAATCCCATGAAAATGGAATTATTTCTTTCTCAAAAAGAATGTTCTGGGTTATAAATATAACTGAAATGATATTATATTTTTCATTATTTAGACAATTTGTTATTTATTAAAATATGTAAAGTCATAGCTATTGTCAACTAAGCACAGATAATCTGCATTCTTCACTATTATTTTTATGTTCATATGTTTGGTTGGTACTTTGCTTAGGATATAACTGTATCTACTTTATAGTGATGCAGCCTCTACTGTTCTCTTTCGTATGTCATTTCACTAGTGGTTTTGCCATTGATACATTGGTCCTGTCAGTACAATAACTACAGGGTGGTAGTTTGACTGACAACTGTGTCCCATAGGCTCACAGCACTTTGTGGGGATCTTGCCAGGATTTTGGTATAGGCTCTAGGCTTGCTTAGGGATATCTCAGCTTCCTTCTGTGACAACCTTCTGTCATATATCTCCTCACAATTATGAACTCTCCCCCTAGAACCTTAATCAAAAGCAAATATTCAGTAGTCACATTTGTCATGTAAGGAGAGTAACTAATACAATTAACTTCTACTTGAGGACTCGAGCTCATCTTGGGTATATTTAATTTGCTATGTGAATCACATTTTGTGTTCATTTTGATTTAACAAACAATTCAATTATTTAATGCTTTGTAATTTTGAGTAAAAATTTTATCCAGCTTACATACTCTAACATGTAGTATACTTTTTGTTTTTTGCATTGAAGTTTTGTTTCTCAACAATTACATTGATAAGAGCTTTATTTAACTTTTTGAGGATAGATTTGGTTATCAGATTAAAATTCACATGCTATCTAAATTTTTTAAATTTTGGACAGAAAACATCAATGATGAGAATATTAATTATGAGACTGACTTTTCAGACTTAAAATGAAGCTATCCTATTGAACAGTTGTGTAAAGTGTAGGCAAAGCAAACTAGCAAGGCTTTATCAAATATACAACTTAATGTATTACTAATAATATTTTATCCCAATCATTTTCTATTGCTCTAACTGTTTATTGTTATATGAGTATAAAGAAAATGTAGTTTCTAATATATGTGCTGCTTATTTAAAACTATTTTCTTAATGGGTGCCATATGTAAAGCAGAGTTATTATTGTTATAACATTTTGTAATATAATCTTCCCACTCAATTTTATTTTATTCCTTTTGGCTCAAATAATGTTATTTTTTGGGCACATTCAGCACACCTTCAGTTATAGCTGTTTTATCCTCAGAAAACAAAAATCTCCATCTCAAACAAGAGGAAAATATGTATGCCTTGAATTCCAAGATGGAAACCCTTCAGATTAACAAGCTTCAGCATCTTTGTTTGGAAGTAATTTTTTTTTTTAAAGGCAGCAGCATTCACCAGGCTTCAAAACCTTACATCAACAGTTAAAATGTAGGATGACATGTCCGTCCTTGCATAAGAGAAGGAAACAATCTCATAATTTAAATTGTCAATAATGATGGAATTCTCTTGATCCCATTCATTTTGTTTTCATATGTGTGGCACGCAGATCACAGAGTTTCCTAAGAATTTATGTTCCTTGACTCTAGAGTTTACCTTTATCTAACTAGGCATTTTGAAATAATTGTGAATGTTGACAGACTAAAAGGACAGCTATTTTCCATCCTCAAAACAAGTGCGTGGTAGATATGGCAGCCTAGCAAGAAGAAAAAAAAACACAAATTAGGATTGGAATTTCAAGGCTCCATCGGATTTTCAGTATTCCTAAGTAATTTTTGTTTCATCTTTTAAATTTTTGTCATATTACATTGTTTTTAGTTTTATCTGCAAAATTGAACTAACACTATTTAATCATAATGCAGAGTCAGGTAATATTTATGACTTTCCACTGTGTATCTGAGATATACAGATTAGATAGACATAGAGATAAAGACACAGATACAGATTAATATAGATATATGACTTTTTGTATACATATGTTCCTTTTTTACCCATAATTATTTTTGGTCATTTAACTCAAACCAATCTAATATGAGAATGTATCAAAATTTCATTTTATTTTAATATTGGGAAGCAGAATCTATAAGACAGTCCCTGGTGTTGTGCAATTTTCTTCAGCAAAACACATTCAAACACTTTTTTAAGACTAAAACCTTTGGTGAAATCTTTTTTAGTGTATTTTAATATCATATTTCACTTAGTTATTCTGGTTTACATATTGACTAAATGTGGTTTTTCACAATTTATATTTGACTGAAAATTATTGATATACTTTTAAATATTGATATAGTCTTATAATTAATAGACATGTGAAGCTTTTGTATAAAAGCCCCAGTTACTCTGATTCTTCTTAGATTAGAGTACTTGGGTCCCGAAAGAATGACACAATTGCACATCCTGTACTCAGAACTCAGTGACTAATCAAAAAAACATTGTTATAAACAAAGATGAAACTTTTTGTACTAATGCCCATCAATAAAGCAATATCTTATGATTATAGAACACTAATATCTCTGTTGCTATACTTGTCTGAATATTTACTACATAGCATTGTTTCAGTGCTTATGTGATATAATTTATAATTGTTTTAGAATATACAAAGTTCTATGTATTTTTTCACAATTTCAACTTGTTTTATAAAAAATAGATCTAAACTTTACTAAACATTTTACTAAACATTTTTATTTAAATAATTTTCATAATTAATAGAAATAAGAGATAAAATGTATACTTAAATTTATAAAACATATTCTAGGTATGATGAGTTTGAAGGAATTTTAAATTGCAGGTAGTCAATTCATTAAAATGTATTCATTTTTAAAAGTTACTTCAAAGACCTATTACTCTCCACAGGGAACAATAAAAAGAATATGATACAATTCTATGTACTTAGAAGAAACTTTTCAGTAAGTGTGTTTATACATTGTAAAGCTGAATCACAGTACTTCTATATTTGTATGACAAAAGCATTATTCCATAGCTATTTCATTTGGTTTAGATGGAAGTTTTAGTACTCTTTTCCTTGATATTATCTGTGCAAATCTGAACTATTATCTGACACTTAATATAGGGCATATTCTCCAATTCACAATAATATTTATAATCTCAATCTACTACTCCAACAATGACATAAGTTTAAACTTATTTTTATTACATCATTGAAATGGATAATCAATTTTAAATATTGATGCGTAAAGCATAGTTTAAAAATAGCAAAGGGAAGCAGATGGAAATGCCTATATATGTGGATATATATATATGTATATATATAAAACTCATTAATTCAGTTTTTTAGAAAATAAGAAAATGAACAACCACTCACTATGTTTGTAATGTAATCTATGCCCTTGTGATTGTTTGCTTTTTTGTATTAACATTTAATAGAAGCTGTTAGTTTTTTTCTTGGCAAAAGCAGAATTCAGTGCCAATTCTATACTCTTTTTCCGTGCCTCTTGGTGGGAGATCAGATCATCCATTATCAACTATATGGAGCTCACCTCATGATGTACTTATACTTGACTCATGATTGACTCACTAGCTTTCACAGTCCATACCTCAAATGTACTGAGAATATGACCACCTGTTAATCACAGTAACCATCTGTTAATCCCCATGTGGCCGCCTAGAATTCATCTCTCTTTGTTCTAAGGTTCTAGTTGAAACACCTAGAAAAAACCCTCTCTTGATAATGCCCATGACCCAATAAAGACATGGACACAATTCCCTACATATTTCTCTGTCAATATCCCCTATCAATATGTTGGTAGCTTCTAGTGAAGTGGTGCATGTTCTCCTGACACTCTCTACAAGAAGAAAAAAACTCTGCAATATTGACTTTGTGATTCTCCCTTTAAAGGCCTGTTTGCAATCCTATCTCTGACAGGAACAAGATGACCTCTCTGGGAGGTCATCTATGAAGCAACTATGTCTGCTGCTGGGTATACTTCAATCCTAACATGCTGGATTCATTATTTGCTAGCTAAATTAGTAGAGGAAATTAAAAAGTATTATACAAACCCATGTGGATCACATTTAATCACAGAATAATTGAACACATTCTTATCCCTCAAGTCAAGTGAAATTTTCACCATTGGTATAATGTTCAGAATTTCTCTGACCATTGTAGCTAAAATATTCATAAATCCTGAGTGGCAGTGCTAGGCTGACTCATAAGTCAGATAAATGCAAGAAAATGAAAATATATTGTTCTTCAATTGTAATAAATTATTTTCAACAATGACTAAGAAACTTTGAAGAACATGAAAAATCTGATAGTCAAATCATAATAGTAAGAGTAGAGAAATGAATTAAGTTAATCCAATTTAGTGATTTTTCAACTAAGTAAAAGACAAATGTAATACATAGCCTGACTGGGAATTCCTATTGAAAGACTCAACATTGTGCATCTCTGTGAGACCCTGGTGTACAGAGCAAGTTCCAGGACAGACAGAGCTATACAAGAAACCCCATCTCAAAACAAACAAACAAACAAACAAATAAACAAATTTCATTTTAAAAAAAGACAAATATAAAGGTAAACTTAGTAGTCACATGGATCTTCAATAAACATCATTTTTTCAAAACTATGGTAAACTATTCAGTAATAAAAATAACAGTGAAAATGAATGTAAAAAATGACCCCCAAATTAACGTGAGAAAGAAAAATCTCCAGTCCACTCACAAAGGGCGTTTGATTGTTGATTATTGATTATTGATTATTTGATCATTGATGGAAGTATACCTGTAGCAAGGTTGCCCTTTGTAAGAGTTGCCTTGGTCATGGTGTCTGTTTACGTCGATGGAAACAGTAAGCAAAACATCATGAAATGTCCTACCACTCCACAAAACTGAATCACCAGCATAGGGAACTCCGAATAGCATCACACTTGGAGCTCCCTTCATGACTTGATGTCAGCGCTACTGACAAAATCTTTCTACTCCAGCAAGGAGCCTGTGACTTCTGTAACCTTCTAAGTCTCCAGACTCAGAAAGCTAAGTTTCTTTAGCTTTCTGCACTTTAAGGACATGCAGAGGAAAGTTGTCAGTTCATAGGAAACGGCTCCATCATGTTTCTCATTAACCCTACTTTCTTATGCTGCTCCATGATTTTCGGTGACAAACTCCTCTTCTCTTTCTGCCTTTCATGGCCTTGCCTCTGAATCCATGATTCTCGCAGGAGCACCTTGGCAATTTAGAAAAGTCATACACAGAGATGAGTCCTCTGCTTCCTCTAAAACAAGCTCAAAAAGACACTATTGATCTCCTTGCATATAGATACAAAAATAAGCCAATGGGTTTACCTAATACTGCGACCACTGTTGAGAAAGACAGTATGCTACTAAGCAACATCAGTCACAGTGGGCTCAACATTAGTTGTCTGAACAGTGAACATATTCAGTGTGTGATAAAAATCAATGATTCTTGGTTAATTCTGGGTCATAAAAACAGAAGCTTGATGGGTAACATTTGGTAGTTTTAAAGATATTTTATTTATTTTACAAGTCATTGGCAACAACTCATTTACAGACATTGCTAAGGTTGTGCCTTGGACACTATAAACTATAGTGTCTAAAACAGCATGCAATTGTGAAATGAGAACCCAATCCTTTATACCTAACTTTGGTCAGATTTATTTAATGTTTACCCATTCATCACATGACAAGTTTGTACTGCATATGAGAAATTCTGAGTAGAGATAGATACAGGGCAGTCCCTTTTCTTGAAAATGTTCCTGTCCACTGGGATGACAGATATCAAGAGGCATTGGGCTTTTGAATAGCATGTAGTAAAATGCTTGCCCTGACCAAAGAAAGTCCAAGGCATTCTCAAAAGACAGTTGTTCTTCACTAACAAGAGGCTTCCACGGGACACCTGAAGTCTTAAAATAATAATTAAGAAATAGTAGGTGAATGGAATTGCCAGGTCATTGAGCTAATGTGATTATCTTTAAAAATAAGTAAAATAAAAATTATGTGCAGGATTGGGCATAAGGAAAAAGTAGATAGAACATGGTTGAAGAAGTCAAATAAAGTATCAGAGAAGGCCTTCCAAAGGTTGCAGGCTTCTCTAAGAACAGACTATTGTTTGTTATTAACAAATTTGTCATTATAAACTAATTATAATTAATTAATATAAATAATTATATACATTTGCTCACATAAATACGCAACACAGTTAAATCAAAAATGGAAGGACAAATGGCTTGCTGTTACAGTGGGTTTAAAATGACCTAAGTAGTATCTAAAAAGAGTTTTTGATATAAAAATTCAGTATTTTCACTGAAGAAGCAAAGGAAATAATATTTCAGGGGAAAAATGAAATATCAAATGCATAGAGTAGAAAACTTAGAAATAGACTATTGCGTTTGAGACAACGTAGGAGTCAGCCATCTTGAAAGACAGGAAAAAGAAAAGTGCTGCCCTGTGTGGTTCTCTTCATAAACAGTCTACATGTTTTCACCAAGAGAAACCTGAATGTTAAAATTTCTGTCAGAAAGTTACTGGATTCTCAAGGTCTCATGGAAACAGTATTAGTGATGACTTGGAGCGTTTATCCTTGTGGGAGAATGAACAGCAAATGGAAGAAATAAGAAAAGAGGAGAGAGACTGAACATAGCCCTGAAGGAAGCATCAGAGCCTACTCATGTTTGGGAACTCAATGATATCTTTGTGTACACAAGGGAATACAGGGAATAGACAGTTATGTTCAACTAGAAAGGGCTTCGTTAAGTTCTCTCTGTTTCCAAAATGAGTTTTCCCACTCAGGCCACACTGTCTACACCTCAGTCAGAAGCCACAAGAAATGTCTGTGTCACCACCTGAGACAATTCATTGTGCTATACTCTCTACTACTTAGGGTGGGAGCTTGCCTCAGGAGAGAAGGCAGGAATGGCCCTAAAACTCTTTACGTTCCAAAATACCTTCTCTGTAAGTCTTTATTGTCTTAGCATTCTGTTATTATAGCAAAATGTTCACCAGAAAATTGATATCAGATCTAAGCACTGGCATGTGAGTAAGAGTTTTAATAGTGAAAGATGCTGTTTAGTGTTTATGACTTATAAAAACAGTTTATTGGGAGGGAGGTTCAGAAAGGAGAACCCAGTAATTCCCTCTTACTGACATCAGGGAAAACTGCTTCCTGCTTAGATCAATGCTTTAAAAAGTCAGTTTTAATACATGACATGCCTTAGCATTGACTAAGTTGAATGCTTAGAAATGAGTGTTCTAAACCTTCAGAATTTTATAAATGGAAAGAAAATGATTTACTTATTGTTAGTGCAAGCATTATGAATATTATCGTTAGTAATGAAGACCTGGGGACAAATGGATGTATATTCTCCCAATTTATATGACGGTTGTCACATAAGTGAGTTAAAACTTGCTCTTATCTTCAGGTCAGTACGTTATTCTCTATACACACAAATAATAATAAAGAGATATGTCAATATTCAGAATTTATTAAGTGCATTACCCTACCTTGCATTTATCAGTAAATGAAGCATTAAAAGGAATGTTATAGAGAGAGGAGTATTTTCAATCATTGAGTTATAAATACCTTGTAAACTATTTCTTTAGTTGAACTCACTTCCTATTGAAAACAATGGTGTGCAATCTTTGATCATGGTACATTTTTGCATTTGTACTCTTTTAAATCTGGACATCTAGAGTTTGCCACTTTCCCCACATTAAACTGCCCAAACCATCTCTTCAAGTCTGAGCCCTACTTATGTTGCATTAACACCCAAGGGGGTATGTGTTTCTTGAAGAGACTCAGAATGCCTTTTCCATATAAAGATCTTTAATATTTATGAATATACATTCTTTCCCGAAAGTTAGAAACCTGCTTTTCATTACAGTGTAGTACTACACGTTTTTGTTTGGGCATCAGTGATCCTTAGTTTACCCTGGAGCAGCTTTTGATGGGCTGTTTTCAAGCTGTTGACATAAACAAGAAGCACGACACGCCAGCCACAGGTTCAGATTGGGCATGAACAGGGCTGCTCTGCTCATGAGGGAACCTTCTCCATCAACTCCCACAAGAGCCCATCTTGGCCTGTGCACTTCTTAGTTAATTGTTTGTATTTAAGTCCACATTTAACAGACAAAAAAAGATAGCATTTTTGTTGCTGTTTGCTGGAGATTAAGGTGAAGTAGAAAAGGAGCAAATAATGGCCCACCCAATGCTCACACTTAACTGATAGATTTTAATTTTATCCAATTTTCAAAAATATGTTTTGCTTGTATTTTTCTTAAATATCACTTATTATGGGTCCATGAACTGTATTCCTGGGCCCATGTACTAATTACAAGGTGGCAGTTAATTTGTCAACACATTGATTTCCTAAAATGGCAATTTCATGTTGAGGCAGCCAATGTTTTAGGACCTACCTACAATTTCTGGTCAGGGTCTGAAAGAGTAAGTGGTGAATGCTGTTCGGTAGCACAAGTAGATAAATCTACTTGCCTTAGTAGATTCAACAGTCCTTAATACAGATGCGGCCACTGAGAAGGTCTGATGGCACTTAAACTCATTGGTATTCTGCAGAAGTTTGTTATAAGCAATTACAAGTAAAATGGACAAATACATGGCCTTGAGAAAATCATGTCTAATGATGCTTGCAAATGGGACTTTTTTCCTCTATGAATCACCAAATATCAAACCCAGACCCTCTTAAGGAAGGCAATCACCCTAGTTCAAATCAAATACGCAATAGTACATCCATGCGTGAGAAAAGCTAAGCAGGTATGTGAGTCAAAAAGGTGACCTTACGTGGAGTTTAGTAGACATGGTTTACAATCTATCTGCAATCTTTTCTTTGGAAAAAAAAAGAAACAATTACCCAAGGAATGCATTAACAAGTTTTAATTTCAGTACCTCTTCATCATTAGGAACAGATGTGATTAAATATTTAGCACTCGCAGCTCACTGCAGAGTACTTATCACCACTCCCATTGTAGGATGAGGAGAAGATGCTAAGAAGGATTAAATAAATTGCCTGAGGTCACACAGCTAGACAGTGACACAAAACAGGAATCAAACTGAAGATTGACCTAAAACATTCTCTTGCTTTTTTCTATTTTCTACCTACAAGAACATTGGGTTATATGAAGGACATTGAGAAGAGCCTTTGCAGGTTACAAGTGAACCTGAAGATAAAATCCCACATCCAATGGAATGTGATGCGGAATTTTTTAATAGTGATACCGTGTAATGTATGCATCCCTGTGTGTGTGTGTGTGTGTGTGTGTATGTAAAATTGATCATTTAAAATAGAATCTTCCAGTGATAGCAGTGTGGTCCAGAGGAGTGCCCTAAACAAACAAAAACAAAAAACAAACAAACCCACACAACCATAGACAGAACATTTCTTAAGCTGAAATACTGGGAAAACTGTTCCTTTGAAATTTTATGTTGTCATAACCACAGTGATAAGACTTTGTGATATGGGTGATAATAGATGTTGAATTGATGACTAGTTGTTAATTAAAAGAGTAATTAGGCAGAAGCAATATTGTTCTTGTTTTTTTATTTATTTATTTATTTATTTTTTTGGAGGGGAACCTGGGAAAGGAGAAATCAGATGACATGTAAATAAAGGAAATATCTAATTAAAAAAAAGTCATCCAATAGATGATGTAAGATTTTGATTTTTAGCATTTAGAAAAACCGGGAAAGCCACACAAACTGAAGAGTTCATGAGATGGCGAGCAGGGTGAAGAATGAGCATCCCACCTAAGGTTATTGGAGACAAGAAAGGAAACTCTCTTGTTCACAAGATATAAGTATAAACACTCTGTTAGAAGAATTACTTCTTCTAATAAGGTTTTGTAAGAAAATTCTTATAATTTCATTAAATAAATTTTAAAAGAACTTTAGCAGTTAGATTAATATTTGCAGCCTGTCTCCTTCTGCTCTACTTATACTATCTTATATTATGCCCTTCAGACAAACCTCACCAAGTTTACATGGAAAACGGGAATCAGATTTGGGCATCTAAAAGCATTAGACTCTCCCTCCCCACAACATGCCCCATATTTTATGGCTAAAACTTTATGCCCGGTGTGTTCTTTTGTGATTGGGTTACCTCACTCAGGATGATGTTCTCCAGATCCATCCATCTCCCTAAGAATTTCATAAATTCATTGTTTTGAATAGCTGAGTAGTACTCCATTGTGTAGATGTACTGAAAGACTGAATTTAGAAATTTGGAAAAAGCATGTTAATGGATATGTATTAATGTATAACCTTTACTTAAAGAAGGCATAGGAAGTCTCTGTCACGAGCCAGGAAGGTGGACTGGTCAGTTCCAGGAACAGGATAGCGGTCAGCTATTAAGAAGATAACATTGCCCAGAATAAGGAACAGGACAGCGGTCAGTCATTAAAAAGATAGCGTTGACCACACCACATTCCTCTAGACAATGAGTGAGCAGAATGACAACCTTGTGATCTGGCTCAACTAGGTACTGGGTTCCTTTAGAATTTTCCATTGTTCTCTTGTTATGTTTCCTTGTTAACCCTTTCACTCCCCTACTTTGTGGTTTTTCCCTTTAAATACCAAGTACTCCTCGTGCTTGTGGTCGAACGCCTCTGGCCTGCCAGGCTATGAGTTCAACCCCAGATCTGGAATAAACCTCATGTGATTGCAGCAAGATCGGTCTCTTGTGAGTTATTGGGTGGTCATGTTATCCCAAGACTTCAGTGAGGGTTTCCCCAGCTATGGGGGTCTTTCAGTACCACAATTTCTGTATCCATTCCTCTGTTGAGGGACATCTGAGTTGTTTCCAGCTTCTGGCTATTATAAATAAGGCTGCTATGAACATGGTGGAACTTGTGTCCTTATTTCATGTTGGAGCATATAATAAGGATATATTTCTGGGTATATGCCCAGGAGTGGTATAACTTGGTCCTCTGGTATTACTCTGTCCAATTTCTTGAGGTACCACCAAACTGATTTCCAGAGTGGTTGTACCAGCTTGCAGTCCCACCAGCAATGAAAGAGTGTTCCTTTCTCCACAACCTCTCCAGCATCTGCTGTCACCTGAGTTTTTTAATCCTAGCCATTCTAACTGGTGTGAGGTGGAATCTCAGGGTTGTTTTGATTTGCATTTCCCTGATGACTAAGGATGTTGAACATTTCTTTTGGTGTTTCTCAGACAATCCACAAACCACAAGAAACTCAAGAAGAAGGAAGACCAAAATGTGGAGACTTCATTCCTTCTTAAAAGGGGGAACAAAATACCCATGGAAGGAGTTGCAGAGACTATGGAGCAGAGACTGAAGGAAGGACAATCCAGCTTGATATATCTGTCACATGAAAGACTCTCACAGTACCCAACTAATACAGAAACAGAGGCTCACAGCCATCCATTGAACTGAATACAGGGTCCCCAATGAAGGAGCTAGAGAAAGGACCCAAGGAGCTGAAGGGTTTGCAGCCCCTTAAGACGAACAACAATATGAACTAACTAGTACCCTCAGAGATCCCAGGGACTAAACTACCAACCAAAGAGTACACATGGTGGAACCAATTGCTCCAGCAGCATATATTATAGTAGAGGATGGCCAAGTCGGTCATCAATGAGAGGAGAAGCCCTTGGTCGTGTGAAGGTTCTATGCCCCAGTGTAGGGGAATGCCAGGGCAAGTAAGCAGGAGGGGGTTTGGTAAGCAGGGGGAGCGGGGAGGGAACAAGGCTTTGTTCTTGTTCTTGTTTATTTTGTTTTTGTTTTTGTTTTTGTTTTTTTGGTGTTTTGGAAGGGAAACTGGGAAAGGAGATATTGTATGACATGTAGAATTAAAAAGAAAAGAAAAAGAAAAGAAAAGGAAAAGAAAATAAAATGACTGAGAACCAAAAAAAAAACTTTATGACAAAAATAAGTCAGTATAATAAAATTTAAATTAATAAGTAAAATATAATAGTTTCACTTAACTATTCGTTATTGTGATAAAGAAAAACTTCAAATTATGAAATTGTCTGTTATTCAGTCTACATAAAATTCAAGGCTTTGGACATTTATTTCCATTGCTTTCTCCCACAAGTCAAAACTAATGCTATTTTCTAAATGCTAGATTCTATTCAGGCTTCTTAGAGGCTTGGGGCCACTAACACCCCAAAGTCAAATGGAGCTGCCCCTCCAAATCATTTGCAGCTACTTGTTATTTAATCTGCAAGGTAATGCATTTGTGACACAGATCAAGGTCCTTTGAAGTTGACCAGGTGGTTGACTCAGGTCACAGGAATGGTAGGCTTGAGATTCATTCAGCTACTCAATTTTCATCTCTCTGTTTATTAACCAAAGGAAGTAACAAGACCTAACTGAACTATGCTTCAAAATGCATGATCATAAAACAGATGTCATGGTCCAATAAAATTCCTAAACCAAAAAAGTAAAAGAAAAGAAGTTTCATACAGCTGTGGAGTTGAAGTTTACAGAACAGTACTTTTTAATACAATAACAATGTTAGCATTAAGATCTTATATTTCGTAAAAGCCCTTCAGAGCTTAAAATAGTTATTTCTATGCTGAACAGATGTCTTATAAATTAGCCCTCACAAAAGCTTTGTTCAACTTTTGTTTTAAATTTATTGATCCACAAAGGATGTCATTATGTATTATCACACACATACAAAAAAAAAAAAACTTATGGACAGAAAAAAGAAGAAAGAAAGAAAGAAAGAAAGAAAGACAGGAAGGAAGAAAGAAAAAGAGAGAGAGAAAGAGAGACAGAGGGAGAGAGAGAGAGAGAGAGAGAGGGAGAAAGAGAAAGAGAGACAGAGGGAGAGAGAGAGAGAGAGAGAGAGGGAGAGGGAGAGAGAGAGAGAGAGGAAGACTGGTTGAAGAGGCAGTTCGGAGACAATTCAAAGTGGGTTAATGTCAAGATCCAAAGGAAAATTCTGGAATTTTCCACTTTCAATGTGCAATGGAAAATGCAACAATGGAACTCATCTTCATTTAATAAAACTCACATGCCTAGAGCACAAACATTACATTAACATTAAATGTCTATTGATATAGTCTAGGTAATGAGACCCGTTTACCTGTACATACATTCACACTTGTACTTATTCATTTTCATACATTCCAATATTGTATGTTATGTGTATATGGAGAGTGAAAAATGAGGGAATAAAGAGAGGGTCAAAAACAATGTGACAGAACAATGCAAAGAACCCACGGGTACCCTCACGAACCTTAGATATACAAGCAGCTACTTAAAAAGTGTTTCCATTACCTCTATTCTTATTCCCAAAGCAAAGGAGTG
Source organism: Mastomys coucha (assembly GCF_008632895.1). Lineage (NCBI taxonomy): Eukaryota > Metazoa > Chordata > Mammalia > Rodentia > Muridae > Mastomys > Mastomys coucha. Next base: position 2,907,020 of record NW_022196899.1, read on the forward strand.
CAACGAAACATTGTAAGCAATGTATTTTGGAGCTTTGGCTTTGGTATTAAATAACTAGAAACTTATTCTTCCATGTACTTGTATAGAGAGCAGAATTTGGCATGGGAATATCTTTCTCAATGTCTTTTGCACCTCTAGGTTTCAGACTGGAGCTCACTGTTTCATCTAGACAGGACAGTAGTTCTTCCTTTGCCTACCTCGCCATTATGGGCTTAACAGATGCATACTACTACACCCATCTTTTGCGTAGGTGCTGGCGTTTAAATTTTTATGTGTTTGAACTCACAAACACTTAAACCATTGACTCTTCTTCCCAGACTCCTAAACTGGATACATTTTTGCATAAAAAGTAGACATGTTTACTGGTCCAAATATTCTATGCCTATCCATGAATATTTAGCATGCTAATTCTATGTGATAACCTAGTAGGCTTAAGTCATAGATACCATTCTCATGAAACAGTTTTAGCTACTTACATCATGTATAAAATAGTCAATCTGGTCTTACTATATACACCGTGGATTCTGTACAGAAAATTAGGCATAAGCATTAGTTTATAATATTTACTGGGAGTGATATATATGAGCAAAGTGAATAGTCATAAACTAGTTATGTGTTGTGCTTAAACATATATACATAGGCTATTCTATAACCTATTATTAGCTTTATAGACTTACTAAATCTTCAAGGAAATCCAGTATGAAAAGACTAAAATAATGCCAGAACTAAGTACTTAAGTCTGAACAGTTCTACTTGGTCAGGAGTGAGACAGGTGCAGGTCTTACTACCCAAATGAATGATTATACCTTACAACATTCCAAAGAAGCATCCAGAAACAGGTTGCTTTAGCGTAAACTCCATGATTGACATGTTCTCAGAAAATAACATAGATGAGTGATTTGATCTCTCTCTACAGTGAAGTTCTCATCTCTGAAAATAGAGTAGTGGCAGTCTTTATCTCATGAGGGAGAACTGACTGTGTATTTAGAGAGAGGACCTCTCACTGAGTAAGCAAGTGATAATTACCTGCTATTTCTTTTAACTTTAGTGCCTCTGAGAAGATCCCACACAGATCTGAGTGTTGGTCCTTGCTCTTCACTGTTTCCTCCTTCACTACTCCCCTCAGCCTCATAATTTAATGAGATTTGCAGTTATTTTACACTTATAAGAAAAGAATCAGTTAATTTAGTAAACGTCTATTGGATACCTTTTGGGCTTTGCACTTTTCTAGATACCAAGGGCATGTAGATGTTATATATTGGCTTATGCAATGGAGAAAAATAATATAGAGCTAAGAAATGCCAGCTACTCAATAAGGCAACAACTGAGTATCATCCTAGAGGAAGAGGGCCAAAAATCCAGGATGATCTTATGGCATGACTTGTTAAGAGTCAAGATAACAGGAAGTGGTAATGCCTTTTTAGCAGGATCATGGTCAGTGTTAGAGGCATTGCAGAAACCAGGGTGTCTGAAGCAAATTGAGGTAAGAAAACAATTGTGTGGGTCCAATAAATGAGATCATGCACAAGGTTTAAGAAGGTATGGGTTTTACATACCTGAAATGTGAAAGCCAAGACAAATTTGACCAAAGAAATGGTAAAGGAATGGATTTTAAAAGACAAACACCAAAAATGTTGGAGGCTATCTTGCATATAGATTATGAGGTGAGTACTGTTGCAATAGGGTCAATAATGAGATAATAAAGAACTAGATGAGAAATAATAACAACCATGGGAATGGAAAGCAAATGGGGAGGATGGAAAAGACTGGATTCAGTCATACAGAACTTGGACCACATCCAGCAGAGGTTGTTCACAGATTCAAAGTAGATCTGAGAAAGAGGTTAAGATTAACTCAACAATTTGGGGATGATTATCTGAAAATGTGGAAATGATTTTTAAGGCAAAGCAAAAAGAGAGGAGAGTAAAGATTTGGTGAATTTGAGAGAGTCTGGAGTGTGCATTTTAGATTTTAGATGGCTATTTGACAATTAATTGCATTTTTAAAAAGAAACTCAAAAAAAAAAATTCTTAAACAGGAATTAGACTTGTATAGACCCAAAGTCTATACATCTCGATGAACGTACAGTTAGAGCAGGCATTCTTAAGCTTGGGCCCCCCTATCATAATTTATACTTTCACTATCAAATATATTTGTATACACTTATCCACCACTAAAACGTACAAAAATACATCATAGATTTAGAACTAGAAAAGCAATGGCCTCTTCCATGAATCATGTCTATTGTCTACATTCAGTCCTTCCTCCTCTCCTAACATTTCTGTATTCTTTTCTATCTTCTACATGTTACATACACTATACCCACATGTACATATGTGTACATCTATGAATATATCAATGCCTAGGTATAGGAGAAAAAACACTTGTTTTTATATTTTGTCTATGTCTTCTTGTTTCAGAAGGTACACAAATTCACTTACAATTATAGACTCTAAATCTGTCAATTTGTCTTCAAACTTTGTTACTGCATTTTTCTTTAGAACTATATAATAGTCATATGTATAGTCACAAAATTTTCTTCATAATTTTCAGTATTCATTCATCTACTGATGAATATGTAGGTTGACTCTAGATCTTCCGTACATTGTATAAAGCAGTAATAAGCCTGGGAGTGATGGCTATTAACTATTTATTACTGCCTGTCAGAGCTACAGGTGGTATTCCTGTGAACAAAGTGAACTACAATGTGAGTCAAAAGTGCCTTACCAAGGCTTGCTTCCTTTTTTTTTTTTTTTTTTTTTTTTTTTTTTTTTTGGTTTTTTCGAGACAGGGTTTCTCTGTGTAGCCCTGGCTAGCCTGGAACTCACTCTGTAGACCAGGCTGTCTTCGAACTCAGAAATCCCTCTGCCTCCTAAGTGCTGGGATGAAAGGCCTGGGCCAACACTGCCTACCACTTCCTATTTCTTTCTACTACTCTACATTTAGCCATTATTTGCCTCAAGTGATATTTCTGCATCCACAATGCACTGACCTTTCACCCCCACACTCGGCGTGATGTATAGGGTCATATAGATACTGAGTTGGAGAAAAAAGCAAAACAAAATAATTGGCCATTTTTGCATGTCCCTTAGTCAGAATAGTGATCTCTGCAGAAGCAGGTACAAACCTTCAATCATGTCCACGCCATTCATGGAAGGCTGAGGTTTCCCATTTTCCCCTGTGATCTTCCCATCATTTAATGCTATTCTTCTCTGTTCTAAGTATATTTAACAGTATGGGAATGAAGCTGTGTGTATTCCAGAGGGCGCTGAAGACTCATTACCTATTGCCAGTCTGTGGGCTACATGCATGTTACTACAGGCTAGGAGACAAAAGATGCTTTCATTTTTGTTTATAAGTTCATGTCTGTGTATACATAAAGCTTCGTGCACGTTCTGAACAGATATATGTATAACGTATCATGTTGTAATTTGTACTTCATAAAGTTTGTTTTTTATTATGCCTATTACTTTTCTCATTGTTTTCTTTGTCTTTTCAATTAAACAAAATCTTTTCTCACTAGTCCCAGTTTTATTCTATCATGTTGCTTCTAAATTCTTTAAATGTTCAAAATCCATTAAATATTTAGCAACACAATGAGATCCACCCTTTGGAATGTATCTCAAACAATACATGCTCTATGCACCGAATCTAAATATGCATACCATTATGCCTGTATTTCCAAAGCTGTTTCTGATTACTGATTGAAAATTCCCCTGTTCTTCATTAGAGGCTGAGATTCTTTTAAAATGCTTATTTACGGCTGTATGGTCCTCAGGGGCAGACTGGATTTAATCGCCTACAGCACCAAATCTCTTTTAACATTAGGCCAACTGAGCATTAGGTAACTCTTGGCTAAGGGGCGCCACATTCCTACTTTGGGTATGGATAAGGTGGCTACAATCCGATACGCTTCATTTACTTCCAAGTATTATTAATATTAATGAGCATTATATTCATGCATCAAGAAAAGATAGAGAATGTAGAGAATGGAGTTATGGCTTCTCAGATTTTATTAAATGCTGGATCCCCTTATTCAGGGGCAAGACTAATTTAAAAATGTTTTTCAGAGATAGATGAAAATAAACAGTTTTTAATAAAAGTATTGCTTCTCTGTTTAATAGGTAGCATATATTCACACACAGCTATGGATTTGAAAACATCCTTCCTGAAGGTGAAAGTTGAGATAAGTACATGTTTACTACATCAGAAAATAATTCATTAAAGAATTTCACTTTCTTCTGGTCTAAATAAAAAAGACATGTGTCCACATTAATTCTCTATTTGCATTTGTGCGATACAAATAGATGTATATCGTTTAAATTTAGTTTTTATGTGATTAACACGATCCTGTTATTGAGAGTGTTATACTTGTATCCTGTTAGCTCTGTATCTACAATATAAAACTGAAAGAAACCTTACCTCTTAGAAATGTCATCTTATTTATTTACTTTTTCCTTTAAATCCAGAATAAGTTTTCAAGGTCTCTACTAAAATGATAACCTTTATGAGTCACAGGAGCTTAAGAATATCTATGGATTAGTCTATTTTCCGTGAGGTTAAATGGAGCAACAGTGTGCCTACAAAGAGAAATGATAAGCAGTTATAATAGGTATCACTCAACACAGCCCCAAATATAAATCAAAACTAACAAACACCCTCCCCCACAAAGGCCTCTCAAGTTCAGGTCCTTGAATTTAATTACTACAGCAAATGGTAATATAACAAGGGTGTCTACTGTCAGGGAGAAATGTTGAAAGCAGATGTGAACCATAGAAAGCATATGTAAAGCACATGTGATCCACAGAGAGGTCATAGGACCCGGGGAAAGAGCACATGTGGAGTTCATGAGCCACATGTGGACACATGTTGCAGGAATCATGTGTTTCTTTTCATTGCCTATACTCAGATCATATTCTAAAGAAATCAGGGGCTCTTAAATAAACTTTGTACTTCTTAAGGTAAGCAGATACCTTTCCGTTTAAAATCCCTTCGTGTAAGCGGACAAGAGCCTCAAATCCAAGTCTGGGCCTGAAAATACTCAGGTCCTTCTTGATTTCCTGTTTGCTTATCCCAGGGGAATTCATCTGATTATTCCAGGGGAGTCAAGATTTCTTCCTTGCCCACAGTTAATTCTTGGAGCGTTACATAGCTTCTAAGGATACCTCAGGGAACCATGCCTAAGCGCAAGTAAGAATCAGGGGGCAGCAAGGGTTTGAATGGTGCTTTTCTTTCTTAAAAAGCTAATGCTGGTGGCTTAGCTTGCTCATTAGAATAAAACTAAACACTCCCACACTCGTAATAAATCAGGGAAACCTGAAATGAAACCATAATGTTTACTTTGTAATTTGGGCATTATGACATTATAAAACTTAACATGAACACTAAGAAAGCAGAGATATACATGAACTCAGACAAATAGCTGATACATGAACAACACCAGAAATTTCTGGAAACATAATAATAGCAATAGCACTTTACCCATTCATAGATCTTTATGCATAATCTGAATCTATCCCTGTGTTAGATTCCCCAAGGAAAACTGTCAGAAGCGTAATGCAACTAGAGACAAAGATCAGAGGGAGGCAGACTGGCACTGAAGAAAGAACAGCTTAACTAAACCACAGTGATCAAGAAAATGAGGCACAGAGCTAAACAAAGAATTCTCAACTGAGGAAACCCTAAGGGCTGAGAAGCACCTAAAGAAATGTTCAACGTCCTGAGTCAACAGGGAAATGCCAATCAAAACAACCCTGAGATTTCATGTCACAGTAGTCAGAATGGCTAAGATCAAAAACTCAGGTGACAGCAGATGCTGGCAAGGATGTGGAGAAAGAGGAACACGCCTCCATTGTTGGTGGGATTGAAAGCTGGTATAACCACTCTGGAAATCAGTTGGGTGGTTCCTCATTAAATTGGACATAGTATTCCCTGAGGACCCAGCTGTACCACTCCTGGGCATATATTCAAAAGATGCTCCAACAAATGACAAGGACACATATATACTCCACTATGTTCATAGCAGCCAGAAGCTAGAGAGAGCCCAGATGTCCTTCAACAGGGTAGTGGATACAGAAAATATTGTATGTACATTTACACAATGGAGTCTGACTCAGCTAGCAAAAACAACGAATTCATGAAATTCTTAGGCAAATGGATAGAGCTAGAAAATATCTTGAGTGAGGTAACCTGATCGCAAAAGAACACACATGATATGCACTCACTTATGAGTGGATATTAGCCCAAAAGCTTGGAATACCCAACATACAATTCACAGACCACATAAAGCTCAAGAAGAAGGAAGATCAAAGTGTGGTCCTTCTGTCCTTCTTAGAAGTGGGGAGTAAATACAGAGTCAAAGTGTGAAACAGAGGCTTAAGAAAGGACATCCAGGGACTGCCCCACCTGGGAATCCATTCCATACAGTCACCAAACCCAGACACTATTGTGGATGCCAAGAGTCCATGCTGACAGGAGCCTTACATAGCTGTTTCCTGAGAGGCTCTGCCAGAGTCTGACATATACGGAGGTGGATGCTGGCAGCCAACCATTGAACTGAGCATGAGGACCACAATGAAGGAGTTAGAGAAAGGACTGAAGGAGCTGAAGGGGTTTGCAACCCATAAGAACAACAACATCAACCAGCCAGAGCTCTCAGGGTCTAAACCACCAACCAAGGAGTACACATGGAGGGACCCACGGCTCAAGCCGCATATGTAGCAGTAGATGGCCTTGTAGGGCATCAATGGGAGAAGAGGCCCTTGGTCCTATGAAGGCTCATGCCCCAGTGTAGGGTAATGCGAGGGCAGGAAAGTGGGAGTGGGCAGGTGGGTGGAGGTATACACTAATGTAATGTAATGTGAAGCAGGAGGAGGGGGAATGGGATAGGGAGGTTTCTGGGGGTGGGAAATCAGGACAGAGGATAACACTTGAAATGTAAATAAATAAAATATCCAAGAGAGAAAGTGAAAGAGAGAGAGAGAGAGAGAGAGAGAATGAGAGAGAGAGAGAGAGAGAGAGAGAGAGAGAGAGATCTGTTCCCTTGGCCTTTCTTTGCTTTATGATGTAAAATAAGTCATGCAGGGTTGGAGGTTTAGCTTTTATTTAATATCACTATACAGTTATTTATATGTGGATAATTTAACAAGTAAATGTATATAAAACCACAAGATAAATAGGAAAATGTGGATATAAACTTTCTTTTTAAGTGTTTTGGAAATTATAATATAGTTAATTTCTCCACTCCCTTTCCTCCTTCCAAACACCCCCATATAACCCTCCTTGCTTTATTTTTAATTCATCTCTTTTTTTTATTTTTATTGCATGCATATATACTCCTAAATATAAACTACAAAAGAACTAAAAGCAGCTCAGCAATGCTGAAAGTGCAAGAAGTTTTCTCTGGGAAAGAAGAGAGAAGTTGGCTATTAAATACCAAATGGTCAGCTCTGAAAATGTATATACAAGACAAATAACGTATTGTCTGGCTAAACTGCTTATCTTTGGAAGTATCAACTGTTTATTTTCATAGTGTTCACCTGAGGAATACCAAGGTTCAGAATGTTAATCCCACTGTCACAGAAATACTGTTAGGCTGAGAGTAGTTCTTGAAGTTCCCTTGCCTGAGTCTACAAAGCTGAGCACACTACGCTAACATAGGTTGATTTCATTACTCACATCACAATCATTAAGGTAATGATATCACAGCTCATTTCCAAAAACGACACAGACATCATTTACCCTTTTTCAGTTTGTGTTGAAGGTGAGCAGAGAGTATTGTCCAGGTTCTACAGAACAATAAACTGTAATTCTGAGAACACAATGAAGAGGCCACTAATGTCTACACAGTGATAAAAGACAGAAAAGGGAATCAAACTCTAGAGTTGAAGTTCAAAGTTTAGAAACTATTTTTTCTCCAGTTAAAATGTTGAAATAGAAGATTGACAGGTTTACATGATTTAGCTGATATATCTATAAAAATTGTCTTTTCTGATGCAGGGGTTGTTAAGGATGGAATGATAACTCAAGACAAACAGACAACAGACAAGAAATGGGCTAGCTCTCAGTGGAGATGAAGCCTTGCCTTTGCCTCTTCCTGGCAAGGTGCAATAGGCCAGACATTTAGCACTTCCTGAAGACACAGACATCAACTGGTTAATTGTTATCCAAAGATATACAGGTATCACTTCTGGTTTTTGAAACTTTTACTGCATTGACTGTCAGGTTTCATAAGCTGATCTTTTTACCAATACATTTTTTGAAGTTGTGATATTTTCGACATTTTCCTTTAAATCTGGCTCAATGCTGTTTAAAGACAAAGTCAAATTTTGACTATCACTTCTGTGAATCTTTCCCTAAATATTTGAGATGGTTGTTGTCATCTTCCCATGGCACTTGTACTTTGGAACCATTTACTTAGGTGTGTCCACAGGTTGGGGATCTACATCTCTGTTTGATCATTTTTCATAGATGGGCAATTATATGAATTATGGGCACAATGTTTAGTAAAGCTATGTAAGTTGGTCAATAAGAAGAATGGATGAATGTCAAGTTGGATTTCCTTCCTGATTCAAACTTTGCATGCTTGGCTGAGGTGTAAGTTATTTGCTACAAAGATATATGTCATAAGGGAAAACCATAAATCTTAAAGAAAAGTAATTAAAATAATTAGATCACTGGATTTAGGGTACTTTTAAAGATCCATTTTTTAATGAAACATGGAGTATGAGGTTGAAGAATTTTTTCTTCATTTATGTAGCAACATATTATACATTGTATATAATTGTTTTGTGGGGAGATTCTTTTATAGTTCCATGAACCTGAGAGAGCTATTTATATGTGCCTAACACATAGAAGTGAAGACACAGCTACTGGAATTAATTTTGTGGGTTTTGACACTACACAACTACTGGAATTATTTTTGTAGGTCTTGACACCACAGTGTGTACACATGCTTATTATCCCCTATATCTCCATTAAAAGAGCCCAAAACAGTAATATTTTGCCTTTGCCATTTATAATAGCCAATGACACTTCAGTATTAGAAATGTTCAGAGTCTGAACAAATCCATAATTTAGTTGTGTGTTTTATGGACATATGCAAGGCAGATTCACCATCAGGAAACACTATGAAAGGTCAGATGATCTTGCATGTTTTATATCTGAGCAATGAGTACATAAAGATCTGTTGCTTTATTTCTTCCAAGATTGGGTCCTATATATTAAACCAGGAATAAAATCTGCAAATCTTATCAGTAAGTATAGATTAATTCATCATCTTTTCTCTTATTTGAATCTTTTTCCATGATAACATCTGTATTTCGATTAGAAAAAAGTTATGATGAGTGGCTGAAGAAATGGCTTATCAGTTAAGAGCACATACTACTCTTGCAGATCAAATTTAGTTCCAAATGCCTATGTCAGTGTAGAAACAAACTTTTATCACTCTGAAGGACTTGACGCCCTCTGTGAACACTGCTGGCACCTGCACACATGTGCACATATCCCAACACACACACATACACACACACACACACACACACACACACACAGAAAGAGAGAGAGAGAGAAAGAGAGAGAGAGAGAGAGAGAATTACACTAAAGTAAGTCTTTTATACCATATGATCCATTTGCATTGAAAATACTTTATGATATAAAATGTCCACAGATTGGGCATCTACATAATCTATCCTACCATGGATACCTTTACTTTTTATTTTTGTTTTTACCTATCTTATCTTATTCTCACTATACTCTAATTAGGTCAACATTTTCTTGAGATATAATTTCTTGATCTGGATCCCAATTTGGGTTGGTCACTGATACTTGGTAGCCCATATTTTAGTATTTACACACATATTCTCTTAATCTAGACTAAAAAACTTATCAAGAAAAGAAACTATATTTCTTTTCATTCTGTATAACATTCATGTAGCAAGTATTTTAAAAGTAACATGCCATACATCTCAGAATAAGCTTTGTTATCTCAGGAGATTTATTTTATAAGATTTTTTTTATATAATATGTTACATCATTTCTCATTTTTCTCATCTCCAGACCCTCTCATTTCCTTGTTCTTTGATTTTTTTATTTAAATCAAAATACTCTTTTAATTTAGTTTTTGTTTCACACACACACATTTCTAAATACATAAATACAGCTTGCTTACTTTTTATTAGGTTACTTGGATATGATACATCTTTCTAAAAAAGTACACACTTATATAATTAATAAACATCTAAATATCTCCAATATACAAGGCATTGTGGTAGAAAGTCACTAAAGGAGCAAATAGTATTCCCTAGCCTAGGAAGTAAAAACAAACTTGGAAGGTTTCATAGTTAACCATTAGTTTTGCTATAGTGTCAAGTATGTAGGAAATTCTGGTCTGAGGAGTTCCTAATGATAAGACTGACCGTCTAAAGAAACAGAATCATGGCCATCTCCATCCTATGTAGTCTATCTAAAATAAACCCCCATACACCCAGATATACAGGAACACACACTCAAACATGCACACACTCACACACACACACATACACACATGCATTCATATATGCACACATACACACACATACATACACAGATATCTTTCTTATATCTGAGACTCATCCAGAGGTCACTGAGTTTTAGAAGATCATTTTTAATCCCTAAATTCCATGGAGAAGTGACCTTTAGTTTCAGGAAGTTTAAGTGATTTATATTCCAGAAAATGAGTGCTACAGAGGTGATAGAGCAGTGACAGCTGTGGACCATTTTATAACAAACCACTTCACTTCAGTCCTGTCAGAAGCCAAAAGTTTACATTGTCTTGAGAATTATCCACTCTAAGAATTTAAGCAGAACACAAATAGCATCCTAGTTAAAAACAACAGCAACTACAAAAAGCCATTTTTCTCTGAGAATCCTTCAAGGAGAAGGCTATTCAGCACTAGCAACAAGGACCCTAATACTTTTCAGGAGTATGGCCTCTCACTCTTATCTGGGTACTGGACCTCCATCTCTTACATTACCAAACACTCTTAGATGCTCTTTTTTCTAGCATCATCATGTTTAAAAATGAAATGGTAAGCAAGTGCAGTGACAGTATTCATATTTGTGAATGTTTCGTTTTCTTACCACTATAGGCTCATTTTAAGTCAAGAAAACTTTGTTGTAAGGAAAATTCTGTTTCTCATGGTGATATGTAATTGACCACAACCACAAGTCATCAATATGCAAAGGACAATGGCCACAGGAAAAGAATGACCTATTGAAGATACTATATGGGCAATATAGTTGATTTTCATTTTGTTTTATTCAGTTTGGGGGGAGGAAACTTTATTAATAATATGGAAATGTATAAGTTAATATTTTTCATTTACTAATATCTGACTTCTGAATGCTTTATAATTGTTAATTTGTCAACAAATTTTAAAGGTAAAGGATTTGGAAATGTATGTTTTTAAAGCAAATAGATCCTGAAAGCTTTGTGTGTCTCTGCTATTCAATGTGTTTATTCCATTTTGCCTCACTCAAAAGGAAGCATGTGTCAGGGGGTAGAAACTGTATCCAGAAATTCTGTTGTGTTGAAGTATTTATTTTTCATTTTATTTTAAAACCATGTATAAATCTCATGATACATTTTAATTTCATTTGATTTTTAAAAACAAAATAGCAAATAGCTCATAGCAAATCCAAACATTTTTCACTTCTCATGTGTGCACATCTGTATGTTTCTACTCTTACACACTACACACAGGCACCCTTGCAGATCTGTACATGTGCACACTTGTGTGCATATCACATGCACAAATTGCTGCTATATAAACATTTTGATTAAAAGTGTACCCTGTTAAAGAAGAGGAAAGAGGTCGGGCAGTGGTGGCGCATGCCTTTAATCCCAGCATTTGGGGGGCAGAGGCAAGTGGATTTCTGAGTTCGAGGCCAGCCTGGTCTACAGGGTGAGTTCCAGGACAGTCTGGGCTACATAGAGAAACCCTGTCTCAAAAAACCAAAAAGAGAAAAGAGTGATGAATTGTGCAGCAAGAGCTGCATGTGCATTTAATTGTTCCTGGATCTTAACCTTTGCCTTCCCAGCAAAAAGGTAATGCATTCTACCATAAAGTACGTACATAGAGCATACAAACCACTGAGGTCATGTTGGCTTTATATCTGTATCACTTCAACACACATTCTTAACACTAGCAAGCACCCTTTGGTGAAGGCAGTTTATTGTCCCATCATCACCGTGCAGTGTCCTCTTTTGAAAGCATTTCCTTTTGGTTAAAAACGAAGATGCGCTCGTTTGAAATACACTGAGGTACTAGACACCAATGTTCGTATTGAAAACTTCATAACATTCAAATAATGTGCATTTCAACACAGGGAAGAATTTGACCTAGACCTCATTTGATTCTGCCATTACTCGCTTGAGAGCATTTTCATAAGAGAAGTTTGTAACAATTATTTCCAGGACGGCACATGGGAATCAGGCACAGAATTCTGACTACAATAGCGGGAGTGGTGTGTTTAATTCTGTTCCACATTCTTATTAACTGAAAGCTTTATTTCCAAGCTGCAAGATTTTAAATTCCTAGTTCCAGCAGCAATACTCTCTGCCAGTATCCCATAAAGCTTTATTTCCCCTAAGGTTTCCACGATATGACACATTTGGATGATGTGCTGTTCTAAGCTTCCCCTGTGTACATTCATTTTGTGTATTTTTATTGTTCTCTTAATTATCTGCACATAGATATTAATTCCAGAATGTACAAATGGGCCCCATTGTGATTTCTCCATCAGGCTTTCTATGATAACATCATGTATGAATGCTAGTTACACATTTCCAGGCAGACATATGGTTGATCTAAATTTGTGGGACACCAGCATCCAGATATCTGCTTTCAATTTATGTGCATGTTTTCCCCTGTTATTTTTCCTCTTTTTTATGGCTGTATTAATTGTTACCAGAAGTCTCTATGAAATGACTGAGCAACCCAAGAGTGGAATGCAGAAGATTAGAAACCATTGTGCTGTTCTTTCAAAGGGATGCCTTGATGTGTCTAACATTGATGTCACAGGGACCCACTCCCAGCGTGTGGCCCCTTGCTGATCACTGACCACCTGGACAAGAATTTCTCTACTGCTTGACATTACCCTCCTATTTACATTGATGATATTTGCAGGAAGAATGAAGTGTAGTGGAACATGCGGGGTATGCTATGTGGCAGATCACTAAATCTTAAGGAATCAAGGCATAAACCTAAAAGCCACAGCTTATAGCTGCCATTGAAGCCATGGTCAAGCACCATGCTTGAGTGAACATATGACACTGCCAACAAGCTTCTTCTAAAACTTTCCCAGAATCAAGAGGTATGAAATTTTGCGAAGAAAAAGAGAAAACAAAAAACAAAGTAAAACAAAAATTGACGGGTACCCTTGTAAAATAACATCTCAGGAATCCCCATATTTTATCTTCAGGGATCTCCTTCCACAAAGTGCAGACCTACTTTTATGCTTATAATACTGCTGTGCCCTACTCACCTCTAATATGGAGATAAGTGCCAAAGAGACCTGTCACTATCACACTTAATTTTTAATGGTTTATTAAACAAAATTGATTTTTCATTATCTCTATCAGAATTCTCAATAGCAACTAGCAATGGCGACTTTTTCTTCAGCAACATGGCTCACAGTATCTCTTACAACATACACAAATTATTTACACTTTCAAGCATATTTATCCTCCAGTATACAATTAGCCATAAAAATACTTGACAATACTTAGTTTAATGTGAAACTTTACATGCTTCAATTACCACTTGGTGTGGTGGGCTTCTCCCCAAACAAAGTAAACAGTAAACCATGTCCATATTACCACCTTACCATTTCCTTTTATGGATCACTATAGTTACTACTTGCCCTAGTTTGAGTTCATCAAAGATGAAAAGACAAGATGCATGTGAGATGGAAGAGGACCACAGAGAAAGTAGTGGTTTCTGAATGTAGGACTGTAAATATGAATCTTATAAGCTGAAAGGGTTTGCAAAACCATAGGAAGAACCACATTATCCATGAACCAGACTACCCCCACCCCCAGAGCTCCCAGAGACTAAACCACCAACCAAAGAGCACACATGAATAGACCCATGGCTCCAGGTGCTTATGGTATGTAGAAGAGGATTGACTTACCTGTTATTAATGGGAGACGAGGCCCTTGGTCCTATGGAGACTCGATTCCCCAATATAGGGGAATCCTAGGGTATTGAAGCAGGATCAGATGGGTGGGAGACCATTCTCATAAAAGCAGAGGGGAAGGGAGATGGGATAGGGGATTTGAGGAGGGGAAACTGGTAAGGGGGATAAAATTTGAAATGTAAATAAAAATAACCAATATATATATATATATATATATATATATATATATATTGAACTAATGGGACCAGGGTGTAGGCATGGTAGCCACTTGTTGGAACATGAGTCCAAGCATGTTTTAGCTGGGTTGCTGTTTGCCTTAAAGACAAGCTTGAGTAATCCTTAATTTTCAATGCCTTAGTACCACTACAGTCTTCAGGCAATGGCTAAGAAGACAAAAAGAAAATTTTGCTGATGAAATAATGATTTTATAAGCAGAGTAAGTGGGACCAAGAATAACATATTTCTTCCTCCAAGATTAACAAATTCATAGAGCATTTTTATCTCTAATTTCTGTCCTATATCAAACTGTAAGCTTCAAAAACTGTACTCAGATAAATCACTATTATCAAAATCAATGAGGAATAATCAGAACATTCCCCATAAACCAAAACATGGAAATCTATATTACCTAGCGATCTTCATAGTAAATCAGTATCATGCTTTCCCAGGAAACATCCATGTCATCTTCATCAGTCTTCAAATGTCACACCTTATCATAAAAAAATTAGAATTATGTGTGAAACTTATTTGATTTAAGAAACCCTAACCCTAACCCTAACCCTAACCCCTACAGAGACAAAGTGCGCAGCAGAGACTGAAGGAAGGACAATCCAGAGACTGCCCCACCTGGAGATCCTTCCCATATACAATCATGAAACACAGACACTATTGTGGATGCCAATAAGTGCTTGCTTGCTGAGAGGAGCTTGATATAGCTGTCTCCCCAGAGGCTCTGCTAGTGCCTGACAAATACAGAGGTGGATGTTCTCAGTCAACCATTGGACAGATCAAAAGGTCCCCAATGGAGGAGCTAAAGAAAGAACCAAAGGAGCTGAAGGAATTTGCAGCCCCATAGGAGGAAGAGCAATATGAACCACCCAGTACCTCCAGAGCTCCCAGGGACTAAACCAAAGAACACACATGGAGGTACCCATGGCTCCAGCTGCATGTATAGCAGAGGATGGCCTAATTGGACATCAATGGGAGGAAAGGCCCTTGCTCCTGTGAGGACTCCATGCCCCAGTGCAGGGGAATGCCAGGACCAGAAAGTAGGTTGGTGAGTAGGAGGAGGGGGGAAAGGATAGGGGGTCTTCAGAGAGGAAACCAGGAAAGGGGGTAACATTTGAAATGTAAATAAAGAAAATATCTAAGAAAAAAGAAAAGGGAGTCTTCTTTTTTGTGTAGAGCTCAGAAAAGCTGTTCATATATGGTAGACTATAACCTTAATAGCAAGGTATTCTATCCTATTCATACTCTAACTATAGAGTAATACTTATACATACATTAAGTTTCTTCCTTCATGTGACATTTTCACAAAATATTAACATTAATGTGGTAGCAATTGTCTCATATATACAAAGCAATATGAAAACTATAATTTTGCTCATTGCATTTATTTTTTTTGCAAATTATGTTTGTAAATGCTATTGAGAAATTGGGTGAATCAATCCTTATTGCTCTTAAAGAAGACCTGGGTTCATTCCCAGCACATACATGGCAGCTCACAAGGATCTTTAACTTTCATTCTAGGATATCTAACATGCTCATCTGTCTATGGGCACTGTACACACATAGTACACATTTATCTATGCACGAAGATAAAATATCATCTTAAAAATTTATGAGAATTTAGAAATTAATATATATAGAAATTGATTATACATTTTTCAGTAAAATATAAATTTTACTGAAATTAAAATTTACATTGAACCAGTTTAGATTCAAGTTAGAAATATAGTGCTTTTCAAAGCTATGGGGTAGTAATCTTAGAAAGTTTACCTAAATATGTACCAACTTAGGTAGAAATATGTGAGCATACACTTTGATATTATAGTAAAACTTCAGATCTAAAAACTTTGACACTCCTACATCAGTATTCTTTCAAATGAATCATTTGTAAGTTCAACCTGTAAATGGACGACAACTCATAATGAAACTTACAACATGCCTTTCTTGTTGCTGTGTTCCGTACTACTGTCTATAGAACATTCATTGAGAAAGCATAATATGTTGTCTGCAGATGCAACTATTTTATATTAGAATTATGACAAAACAAACTGAGAACTGACTTTCATACCAGTGTGTACTCACTTTGTAACCACCTCCAGTTGTTCTGGCATGACTACAGTGTTTTCATACACCACCATCTTCCAACCAGGCAGACAACAGCTTTGGCCAAGGCTATATATTTCAGCATCGGATGACAAGCTCTGATGAATGCTGTCCTAGCAGTAGCAGTGACACCCAGAGTGTTTTCCACACTTGGGACAGCATTGGCTCCCTTTCATATGTACAGCTGTGGTCCAGTCCCCATTCTATTTTCAATTAGGAAAAGCCTATTGTGAGACAAGCTTTTTACTGGAGTGTCTTTGTTACTATAACACTATTCACTGTGTGTATGCAAAAGAATACCTCATTAGTAAATGGTTGCATTCATTTCATAGAAAAATTAAATACACTACACATCATCAAGGTACTATATCTTTAGAAGAAGCATAGAGTTTTGTGTGTTTTTCTATATATATTCCACCCAAGTCAATAATTTAGATAAGTCAACTTTTAAAAGGTTTGGTTTACTATGAGATATTAGCATTCTCCTCATTTATTTGATATGCAAATACAAGACATTTATTGCTAAATTCTAGATGCCATGAGAAAGTACCATATTTAAATGACCCTTGCAATAAGCAGAGCATAAAGGAGATAACTAGCCCTGCCATAAAGAGAAGAAAAAAAATAAGAGAACTGGCAAACAAAATTGTACTTTGAAATATCCATTATTTAAGATCCTTAAGTTCCAAAATCTATTTTAATTATAATTACAGTTTCCATTTATCTATCAAGAATTGCACTGCTTATTATGCATATTTTATCTTACATAATTATTATTATAAATATATAGAATAGATATTATTTCTGCTTTATGGTGTTACAAAATGAAGCTCAGAGAAATTAAAATTCCTATAACTCAGAAAAAGGAAGTGAGTGTACAACTGCAATCAATGGGTATCACAAGGTCATGGTTTACTTGTCCTTTGCTTCCCCTACGGAGCATAATTCATTGGCTAGCTAGTCAGTGCAATTTTTAAAATATGTTGTTTGGTAAATATTGAATTTTATTAAAAATATAAAATCAAGAATTCTAGAAGTATTGGGGGTGAAAATAAACTATTAATTTATAACAGAAAAAAAAGGGAACATACGTGTAAGAAATTTTTCATTAAACGTGAATGAAGAGACAGTAGACAAGGCATTTGGTAAATGACTGCGTTCATCAAACACAGAAGCACAGATTCTTACACTTGCAGAACATAACTTAACTTATCAACCATTCTTTCCCAGACATAGAAAAATAATCTTCAAAGTCCTTACAATGATGTATGTGTTAACGCTCCTCCCATTTCTGCAGTTTCCAACACACACACACACACACACACACAAAGTGTAATCATTCAATTTTAACTCCATTTCAGTAGCACAGAAAGCGTTCCTTTCTCCCCCATCACTTGAGATCTTATTATTACCTTTAAGTTATTTCTGATAGAGGAAAATAGTCATGTCAAACAAGAAAAAAAAAAACAGAATATTTGAATTGTGGAACAGTATTTACTACCACAACTATTGAAAATATTTCCCTGTAATTACTTACTTCTTGAAATATATAGTTTCCTATTTTACAAGAAAAAAAAGTAAGAATACCTAGCAGTTTAAGATAGTACAGTGGTATAAGCTAAAACTAATTCCAATTGATATGATTCAACCTGGAACCTATTCAAGTTGAATTGTAGAGTATCAACATCAGTAAAATTTATTCTGAAGTACAAGCAATGTTGCAGTTAAAGTTCAAGCAGCTTGCAAGCATGGCTTTTAAAAACTAGGTTTTCAAGATCTCACATTCAATCAAAAGCAATTAGCTTACAAAAGCCCTTCTCGTCTTTCTGAATGAGTGCGAGGCTTTCCTATGCTGTAACCTGTTCAGTCAGCGATTTCATCATGGCTTCCTGAGACTACCTTATTCCTTATGGTTTCTTTTGGCAGGTCTGCTTGTTACTGCTCATTCTGAGTATTAACAGGTCTATAACACAACTGGGGTATTGTCCTGTCACTGACATATCTATTGTTTTTGGCTGCTGGTTATATAATGCACCAACCTGACTCCATTTTAAGATTAAAAGCCATCTTGTTACATGACCAACCATGTTTTCTGTAACCCATGCCTTAACTATTTTCTGGAATTTGCCATGTTGCATGCCATATATCCTTACCTCCTCCCTGATAAGATGTTCTGACAAATAATTTTGAAATGTTCTGTCAGGTTCCCAAAGTCTTGAAAACCCACTAGCTTTACAAATTTGGGTCAAATATGAATGTTAGCCTTCTCCTGTGTGCAATGCTATTTTCTCAAACCCTGCTTTAGGGAGATAGCTCTGTCTGACAGAACATGAATCTTGTTTAATTTGACCAAAGAATTTGGGTAATGGTCTTCACTCTCATTTGGTAGAATTAACAAATATAAATTCCATTACTCTTCAAATTAATCCAGGACTGTCTGGCTCATCAGATATAGCTGAAGTGGTAAATACATAAAATTCTGGCTAGCTTCTCTCAAGCTTCAGCCTCTGAAATACAGAGGTTCTGGATAAATACCATCATATCCACTCTTCTCTCATTCTTAGTGTTCCACTTCACTATAGGCAGCTAAGATGCTAGTCATCATTTGGGAAGATATCTTTTGATAAGCTCTCCAAACATTTCTTTTTGTTTCATTAAATAATGTCACTATTTCTTCTTTGTATCAGAACGATTCTGTACATGGGTAGAGATTTCTGGGTTAGAATATTTACCATTTAGAAACATTAGCCCACTTATCTCTGTCCTCTACATATTTTATAAGAAATGTATTACCATTCCTATGAGTTCCTCTATAAATATTATACATTAGATTACAAAAAAACTACCTGTCAGTTTTACCATACAATAGCTTGCTATTTATAAAGGCTTCAAATAAATTCCAACACTCTGAAAAGTGGGCATAGCTAAAATTTGGAACAAATTATTTTGTTTCTGGAATTTCTAATAGTTAATCCAGTAAGTACATTCAGATAAAACCTTCCTCTTTTTTGATCTGTTTGTTTTATTTTGCCTTGTTTTGTTCTGTTTTCTTTTGTTTGTTTTTATATCTGAGAGCAATGCCTACATGCCTCTGTGGCAACTGATCTCCCTCTGTGCTGTATCTGCTTGTTGTGAAATATTGTCTGATAAGGTTGACCAACCTGAACTTTAAATCACTCTGTAGCCCAAATCAGACTTGAATTTGTGATTCTCCTAACTTAGCCTCCTATAGCAGAAGTGGCAGGTCTACAAAACCAGTCCCATCTTTCTTCTATTTTGATTTAACTCAACTTGCTATAGCAGTAAAAGTTAACTACAATAATAGGAACTAGATAATATCATCAATATAGAAATATATAAATGTATATATAATATTACTAGTGGATATAGATGTCTAAATCTGTTTTGTAAAAGTTGAGGATTATTCAGAATAATAAATCTTATTTTTTTCAATATAAAATTAACTGCCCAAAACTGAAAGATAGGATTTTATTGCTATATGACCAACATTGAGATTTTAGCATTCCTGAGAATTCTACCACAGTAATATATATTTCATATCACTTTCTAATAATTGGGCTCTTTAAAAAATACATTGTATAGAAAAATACTGCTGGTTGACAGGGACACAATGATCACAAGATAATAGCATCCATGGTTATATGCAAAAGACTTGCTTAAAAGGGAATGAATGAATGAATAAGTAAATAAGTAAGTAAGTAGTGAATAAGTAAGTAAGTAAGTAAGTAAATAAATAAATAAATAAATAAATAAATAAATAAATAAATAAATAAAATGAGAACAAGCAATCCAGACAGCATGCTTTGAGGATATGGCCACTAGTAGGATGACAGCTCTTGGATGGATAGGTCTATACTGAGGAGTATATGAAGAGAAAACGTCAGAATCACTGTGTTAAAGAGGACATGACACTAGGAAGCACAGAAGGCTGGGGTAGAAAGTTGGGAGGTGAATGCAACCAAAGCCCATTGTATGACATTTTCAAGGAATTTCAAACATATTGCGAATTTCACTTTTGGAGTAGGAGCCAAAGTAATTAAAACAGTGTAAACAAAGAAAAGAAAATACAAAGCAAGCATATAACATCGGGTAATGTCTTTTTTTCTTTTTTTTTTAAATGTTAGCATTTAATTAACCTCTGGCGTGGCTTTTAAGCCACCAGAACACACCCCCCCCCCCAACACCCTTAATCTTCTCTTCAGCTCTTCTGCTGAAGAATTCGGCCTTCACGATGACTGGTTGTTTAGGGAGCTTTCCCTTGCCCAGAACTTTGTAGTAGCCGGATCGAACAACATCAATGATGGGAGCAGCTCCAGTCTTGTTTTTTGCTGCATTGACCCGTGTCTGCTCGCTGACCAACGTCCACAATTTATCCAGGTTGACAGTTGGGCAAAAGCTCTGGTTCCTCTTCAAATGGTAATGCCTCATACCAACTTTCCCAAAGTAACCTGGATGATATTTGTCAAAGTTGATCCTGTGGTGATGCATGCCTCCAGCATTCCCTCGGCCTCCTGGGTGCTTGCGGTGCTTACTGATGCGGCCGTGGCCGTGGCTCACGTGGCCCCGGAGTTTCCGGGTCTTCCTCAGTCTGGATGGCATGGCAGTGGCAGAAAGGAAAGAGCGGGTAATGTCTTATAGTCTCAAAAAGTCATTATCGCTATCACTGAATTAGATCTGCAGACACCTGTACACTTTTATAGTAAAGATGTGTCCATCATGAGTGCCCTTACCATGTGAGACATGGCTATCACTGTTGCCTGGGAGAGATGATGTCACTAATGTGCTTGGTTCACAGTAGAAACTCTTGTTCACATGAAATACTTCAGCAAACAAGTATAGTATTCTACACTGTTGTCTCAATTGGTAAGCTTGAAAGAAGGGATTGAAAGGAAAAGAACAGAATGATTGTTTTTAGAAATAAGTTATTTTCTCTTAATATACTTGGATTTCTATTTCATAAAAACTAAAACTAAGAAACTTGTAGCAAACCTGCTAACCTCTCTTCTAAAATTTACTAAGAAAAAGAAGTCTGGAAATTTTTCTACTATTTAGCTTTTTGATCTCATACTTCAGATAGATAATACTATAGTTAGAAATGTATTTTGTCAACTATCAAAAGTACATGATTACTACATATAACTTTTTTTTTTTTTTTGGTTTTTTTGAGACAGGGTTTCTCTGTATAGCTCTGGCTGTCCTGGGACTCACTCTGTAGACCAGGCTGGCCTCGAACTCAGAAATTCACCTGCCTCTACCTCCCAAGTGCTGGGATTAAAGGCGTGCACCACCACCTCCCGACATAACATAATTTTTAAGGATTGATAGATACCTAAGAATGTAGGCTGACAGATAGATAGATGTTGATAGAGATATATAGAAAATGTGCATATAGCATTTATAAATTAAAGAAGAAAGACATACTTTAATATATGCTGTGATTCTCTGAAACACAGTCACTACGAACTGTGTTTTTTACCAGGGAATACAAGCCATTATGATTTGTGATACATCAAAATTTTTATAAGCATTAATATTGACAATTATATTTTCCTTGTTCTTTAACTTTATTCACAGGAGTATGTATTATGATATGGATTCTGTGGTAATTGATAATGTATATAAATATTTGATAATATATAAGACATAGTGATTTAGGCTCATAATGTTTTTAATACTCAGAAGGTTAATGCAGAAGATCAACATTTGGTACTGACCTGTACTATAATAATTTTAAGGGTTCCTAAGGGGCTCCCTGTCATGAGAGGGCTAATGAGGAGGAGACAAGAAGGAGGAAGAGAAGGGAAAAGAAGGGAGAGAGGGAGTGAAAGAGGGAGAGAAAAAGGAAGGAAGGAAGGAAGGAAGGATAGCACTATTTTGTGGAAAGAAACCAAGAATAAACAAAAAACCCCACTATTATTTCTTTTTTTAATCAAACCATCTCAATATAATTTATTCCATCACATTCTATAATCCTGCTCTATCAAACATATTAACACCACTATTATATCTGCTACATTATTATAATTTTCATTTTCTACCCAATTTTCTTAACAACTATATCTGTCATATTTTTTATTGAGCTGCATTGCTTAAAACCACCTCTCCAATTGGTTGAGGTCATATCATGGTCATGCTGAATTCTGATCCTGATCTTCAAAGCTTTAATCAGGCTTTCCAATGAAAGAGAACTGTAAATTACTAAGTTCATAGACATTCCTATCATCCAAGACATTGATGAAAATAATAAATAGCCTATGACTCTCAACTGACCTGTACATAATAAAATTTCTGTCCACCACTGTGACAAATAATAATTAATGACTTGGACGATTCTACCTATTTTATCTCCAACAATGAGATCTATGGGGCTTATACAATATTTTAAACTTCTGAATGAATCAAGTTACTAATCTTGAAATCTCAATATTGAATATATAATTTCAGATTATTGATGGAAATTATTGACATGAATGGATGCTTCTTGGTAAAATGACTAAACCATGGCAGCAATACAACATTAATTTTTGATCACTCTCTTGTTTCTCTTTTATCCTGAATGTTCTTAAACCTTAATAAGTCAACTTCATGCAGTATTTCTTTGACTATTCATTATTCAAATAGTCATGTCACTATCCTTTGTGGTTGTAGTAAGTTATATTGTAGGTGGTGACAAGAAAAGTATAACTGTACATTTTAAGTACAAATGCATCTACTCGAAAATGAAATTATTTCATTACACTTGTTGATTGTGTGGGTGGCTAATTCTACAAAGCCAATAATAATTTACTTTATCTTTTTTCTTAAATAATCTATTTTTACTTCTCCTCATGACAGTCTGAAAGTAGCTTGGTATAAATAACCATTGGCTTATGTTAATTTAAATATTTATTTTTTAATTTAAATATAAGTATATAGTTTATTCATTTATCTTCCTCCTCTAAATGTTTCCTGTGCACTATCCTTTGCTTTCTCACCAATTCATAAACTCTACTTTCTTAATTGTGTATATTTGTGTTTTTGCCTGTGTGCACTCTAAATATATAAACATTATCTGCTCATCTGCATGTATTACTCGTATGTTCATAATATCTAGGCTAACCCCTTTGGATTCGATATCTAGTATATGAGTATTTGTTTCACTCCTCAATGAAACAGATCCTTGCACCAGTTAAAAACCATTCAAGAAATAACACAACAAATCAAAATGCAGGGAGTGACATGTGGTGGCCAGTCTTAGCTTATATATCCAGAACATTTGTACCCACGTCTCAGGGATTGAAGGTGAAGACTGGGGCAGAGAAAATAAAACTATAAGTTGATTCATATTTTTTTGATCTTCAGTGTTTGACATATAGTTTATAGAGTAGTTTACATAGAAAAAATGTAATTTCCTTTGAACTCTACAGACAATATAATGTCGAATTTTAAATTTTTTTTAAAAATGAGTATGTTGAATTTTCAAAAGACTTTTTGAAAAAAAAATTATAAACCAAAATAATAATATGAAGTTAACTAATATCCACCTTATTTTAAAATTCTGTATTAGAATCATCCTTGGATAATCTGAAATGAAAATATATGAAAAACTGTGTTGTAATTCAGCTAGTGTGGAAAGTATTGTTCCCTTAGGACAATTTTTCAATGTTTTATTTATTTTTAATTTTATGGTTTTAATTAAAATAAAGTAGCTTCACATTCCCTCAGCCTTTCCTCCTACCAGAGACTCCCAGCATCCCAAACTCCTTCCATGTCCATACTATAGGTTAATATAGGTTAATGTAGGTTAATAGTCTCCTTTTCTTTGATATTACTGTTACATGTGTACGTATGAGTGTGCCCCCATATATATATATTTATGACTTCAAGACTGACCACTGTGCATTTGACAAACAATAATTGGGCCCATTCCTGGAGGAAATGTCTCTAGAAAACAAAGAAATTGGATAAGAATCACAGATAATAAAAATTGTTTTCTTGCCTATTTGCCAACAATTAAAAGGCGTGTTATCAGAAATTTTTATTCAAATCACTTCATTGATTTTTTTGCAACTTAATAAAGAAAAATAGAAAATCAATATAGTATAATATGCATTGTATAATTAGAATTAATTTTAATTTTGGAAATAGTATATTTGTGTGACTAATGTAAAAATTTTCTATACCAAAGATCAAATTTATCCATTCCATAATCTTTTATGATCATTTTCATGTTTTACAAGAACCTCATTACCTTTATTATTATGATCTAAAAAGAGTCAGAGATGATTTGTTAAATTTTTATGATAATGTCTCATTTTATCTAGCTAAAACTAGCTTGAAAATCATTGTTATACTTATTTTTTGTATGTGCATATGCCTGATCAAGATGTTTTTATAAACCTCACACATTGTTTAACTTCAATAATGAAAAACTGCTTTTCTTTTTAAACTATGGGATATAATTATCTTTTCTAATCTTTAAATTGGATTTAAATAAATATCTATTTCTCTGTATAACCACAACTAAAGACAATTTAATGTGTATGGAAATTCATAATGTTAAGAATGATCTTACTGCCATTATTTTGGTTTTTTTATAGGTACACTATTTAAATATGTACACTATTTAAAATATAATGAAGTAAAATATCGAAATTATGTTATAGAAAAGTAAGAGGCTTGCTCTATACGTGACACTAACCAGCCTCATTCCCAGATTTGACTGAGGGACCAATGCAGTCAACAGGAAGGCATTCATGAGACAATTACGCCTTCAGGATCAGCGCTCAGACTTTTGCAGTACTATCACTGAATCCTGATGCTCACAGCAGACTCTCAAAAGGCACTGGAAACACCAGACAACAGACGTGTCATAATGGATACTGCTTTGTTACGTCACCTCAGCGTGACCTAGAAATTCATTATGCAAGGGGATATTGCTTATCTTTCCCATTGAAAAGCAAGCAAGGAGGCAATGTTTCCATTTCCCATCACCAAAACCCCATCTACAGATCCCACCGTTATTGTTTGTTTTGTCCATAAGCGTGTGTATCTATAGAATTGTACTTTTATCCCTTCTCTTCTTTCCTCTGATTTACTCTCATTTTTCATGTTCTTAAGGAACTGGTAGCGTTGTCCTACTCTGAGAATTTCCAGTCTTTGCTTTAATATTATAACTTGTCCCACTGAACCTTTTTACTATATACAATTGTTTTGAACCTTCAGTTGATTTTAGTAAATGCCTGTGCAGATTATTGTGTTAAAAATATAACCCCCACAAAACACCCTGAAAACATATTGAGAAAACCCAATCTGAACAAATGCACTGCTTATTGGCATCTGCTGAATTACTTCTTTCGCATGTTTAAACCATTTGGTTTATTTCACCACACTTTGATTTTCTGTGCATAAGAATAAGAACTTAACTTCTATTATCTACTGTTTCTATGTACTCCTGATTTTATAGTGTTTAAATCGTTCCTTTGTTTTGCTCTGCAATACTTCAGCTCCAGGAAGCACATGAAATTTGAACTTTGCACTTCCGTATTGTTTTGATTCTACCTGTTCTTACCTACTCCGTATTAAGTACTACTCTTTTCTGCTATTTGGGTATTGAGTGTTATCCCAAATTGGAAAGTTACAGATTGGTGTCTTGTGGAGTGCTGCTGCTGCTGCGCCTTAAAGATGGCGCCTGCCATTCTTCTGCTAAGGAGTAAACAAGTCCTTATTTGGCAAGAGGGTTGCACCTGCCAGTGGTCTGATCTTTCGTCATGAGGCTATAGCCTATGAAGGTGCGGGAAGTGGTATGGGCTCATGGGCAGTCCTACGAAGGGTATTTAAGCAGCACTCACGGACCATTCGAGGTCACTCCCTTGATTCTCATGTAACTAACAGCTCCTGAGTAAACTGTTGCTGGAAGGAACTGGTGTGCTAGTCTTTCTTCCCTGCTGGTCAGGGTGATCTGCGTGGCACAGTGTCTGGTCTAGTAAAGGTTGTTTTGTGCTTATTTTCTTTCTTCTGAACATTGTATAGTAGGCTCAATCCTGAATAAACTGCATGTGAGAAGTTTAAACATTTGTATCATTGTTTCATGTAGTAAAACAATTTTAATGTTTCTTATATTGCTTAAGTGGCTGAAGCCACAGTACAGGGGTTGTTCGCCCACTCAGAGTTATAGTGATGATTTCTGTTTGTCATTCCCTGGAAATAAAAAAAGTCTTCATTTATCAGTTCCTGAGGGAATTTTAAGAAGATATATAACTGAGATTTAGATAGCTATGCATGCCTCATACTCTGAAAGATTATTTTTACCTTCCAGAATATATTTTGCTTGTTACGGAACATCAACACATAGTGACAGCTCAGTCCTCATATATAACAGATGTAGATATATAAATAGGGATAATGTTTAATCATCTAATGGAGATTTCAAGTTTCACTTTTTAAAAATTATTTATTTTATATGAGAACACTGTAGCTACCTTCAGACATACCAGAAGAGGATTCAGATCCCATTACAGATGGTTGTGAGCCACCATGTGGGTGGTGGGAATTGACATCAGTACCTTTCGAAGAACAGTCAGTACTCTTAACCACTGAGCCATCTTTGCAGTCCTATGTTTCAATTTTAAAGTCAAGTATGATTTCTCTTTAAATTCTATATTACATGTCTCTCCTCCACACATTTTATACGAGTTGGACAGTTTAGCTCTGTCCATTAACTTTCTACTTGTTGGTACATATTAGTTCGATGATTGTTTGTATAAAGTAAGAAGATGATTTTTTTTCAAATTTGTACTTTTTTATTAGATATTTTCTTTATTTACATTTCAAGTGTTATCCCATTTCCCAGTTTTCCTCCCTCCCAGAAACACCCTACCACATCCTCTCTCCCCCTGTTTCTATGATGATGTTCCTCTACTCACTGACCCACTCCCACCTCCCAGCCCTTGATTCCCTCACAGTGGGGCATCTATCAACCCATCATAGGACTAAGGACCTCACCTTCCATTGGTGTATGACAAGGCCATCCTCTACTACATATGCAGCTGGAGCCATGTGTACTCCTTTGTTGATGGCTTAGTCCCTGAGGGTTCTGGGTGCGGGGTTCTGGTTAGTTGATATTATAGTTCTTCCCATGGGGTTGAAAACCCCTTCAACTCCTTCAGTGCCTTCTCTTACTTCTTTATTAGGGACCTCGGGCTCAGTTCAATGGTTGGCTGCTAACATCTGCCTCTTTATTTGCAAGGCTCTGGAAGGCCTCTCTCAGGAGACAGCCATATCAGGCTCCTTTCAGCATGCACTTCTTGACATCTACAATAGTGTCTGGGTTAGATAACTGTATATGGGGTGAATCGCCAGGTGGGACAGTCTCTGGGTGGCCTTTCCTTTAGTCTCTGCTCTACACTATCTCCATATTTTCTCCTGTGAGCATTTTGTTGTTCTTTTAAGAAGGACCGAAGCACCCACACTTTGGTCTAACTTCTTATTGAGCTGCATGTGGTCTGTGAATTGTATCCTGGTTATTTGGAAACTTGGGGCTAATATCCACTTATAAGTGAGTGCATAAACGTGTATTTTCTTTTGAGATTGGTTACCTCACTCAGGATGATATTTTCTGGTTCTATCCATTTGCCTAAAAATTTCATGAATTCATCACTTTTAATATCTGAGTAGTACTCCATTGTGCATGTCCAGTTTTCTGAGAAACCACCAAACTGATTTCCAGAGGAGTTGTACCAGCTTGCATTCACACCAGCAGTGGAGGAGTGTTCCTCTTTCTCCACATCCTTTCCAGCATCTGCTGTCACCTGAGTTTTTGATTTTAGCCATTCTGACTGGTGTGAGGTGGAATCTCAGAGTTGTTTTGATTTGCATTTCCCTGATGACTAAGGACGTTAAACATTTCTTAACGTGCTTCTTGGCCATTTGGTATTCCTCAGTTGAGAATTCTTTGTTTAGCATCCCATTTTTAATAGGTTATTTTGTTTTCTGAAGTCTAACTTCTTGAGTTCTTCGTATGAAGCCACAGTTACACTTAAACTGAAACTACACAAAGACCAAAGAAGAGAACTTCAGACCAATCTCCTTTATGAACATCGATGCAAAAATACTCAATAAAATTCTTGCCAACAGAATACAAGAAGATGAATTTATATCATATGTTAGATCTATCCTACTGACTTGATGTTTCAAATTTCTCCATTTTCAAAGAATGAATTTCAATGTGATTAATTGGAGTCTTTTAATTAACATGCTGTTCTTTCTGGATACAGCACTGTTAGATGAGAATAAAGCTCCCTCCCGTGCTCAGCACACTTCTCCGACAGAACGAGCATGCAGCCACTGGTCCCCTACCTGCTCACCACCGCTTCATACCTCACACTTCGCTCCTTGTCTCCTTCTTGTTTTCCAAGTCACATCAGTTTTATTTCGGTAAGGACTGTCCATAGAGATTTTTCTACTTTAACGTGTTCAATTGTCAGTAATTTAATAAGCTTCTGGATAATACAATCAATTGTTTCCACATAAATATGTCTTCTATATTTCATTCTATATCACCAGAATATTATTAGAGGAGTTAATTTACTGGTGTTATGTCTACTAATCAGCCCAGCAGCAATTACCATGTAGGGTTTTACTTCATATTTCTACATCTGACAGCAAAAGTAATAATAGTGTAAGAAGCCATTTTCAGCACACACAGCAGTCTTGATTTTTCCCTGAAATGTGCGAGAAGGTCCTTCACACTCTATTTGTCCCTTGGGCTTTAAAGTTTTCATTTTGTTGGCTAGAAGACAGATAAAGAGAATTATGGACATAACTGAGCCTGCACTCTGCTAATCTCCAACTTGAACTCTTTCAAGGGTTACAAAATATGATTCAAGTATTTCGCAAGCCATTATAACCTGAGCTAGACTTTGTCATCTGGTATATGTGCCATCATGGGTGGATTTGGTGCTGACATTTTTTCTATCTCTGATCTTAACTGTATAAATATTTGTTTACAGTGACTATCACCGTAGCACACAGGTACGTTCTCCTCTGATGCACAGATAGAAAAGGAGCAGATTCCAACTTTGAGAGATCAAGGAGGTAAAATCCCAGTGAAACAAGATTGTGTTTTCTTTTCAATACACACAAAAGCAAAACCTAGAAAACACACATACATACAAACACACACACACAGAGACAGAGACAGAGACAGAGAGAGAGGTGGTTTTGATTATATACACTTTACATTTACAGCCATGTATATGAGTTTATACTTGTCAATTCATTTCCTAATATATGATACATGTTGCAACCTTTCATTATTGAATTTAAATGGATTAAAAAAAAATCTCTATGCTTACCATCTTCCTAGTGCTACACTCTGTAAAACTGCCTTAAGATAAGTGATAGTTTAATCAGTATTTTAGAAATATATTGTCAGATGAGTTAATATTATTGAAAATTGATGATCATTTCTTCAAAAATCAAAATAAACTGGCACAAGAATTACTGTTTGTCAGGATGTTTTTGCCAATATATCATAGAAATCTGTAATTTTGATGAGAATTGGTTACTCCAAATAGTCAACTCTTAGGAATGATAAGATTGCCACGTAGGCAGTGTATACTAAGAAGAGGGATTTCAAGGTTATTATTTATCACAGATAAAGAACTAGTTGCTAGTGTCCACTACTAGAATTTTGCTTTTAGCAGTTCTGCTTTTTCTAAGACTGAGAGAAGTTCTAAGTTCTGATGAGCACAAATTCTTTTCATCTATAGGACCAACATTTGAAAAATTGTTGCCAAGCACTGCACTGTGTCTCTGTTCTTAAGGGCAGAAACCATCAAATCTCTGCTTATATTGAGGCAAGGAAGGGTGATTTTGTGAGCAGACATCTAATAAGTTCCAATACACTAAGTTGACTGATTATTTTAATCAAATCAGAATTCTTTGCCTTGATTCTAATTATCTAGAAGATGAAATTTTAGTCACCTCTGGTAGAATAAAGTAAATAAAGTAAAAGATTGATAACATGACATACATTTCTGGCACTAAGGTGATTTTCATTTCATTTCTGTTGTTTGTACTGTTGAAATATACTTTCTTTAATTCTCAAGAAAATAGAGGAGTCAATATCTAATAAAAGAGTAATAAAGGAATATCTTTATAATCAGTATAATGAGAAATATATTTTTGTTAAGAAATAATTTTCAAAGCTTTACTTAGTATAAATACTTAGTATTAAGAAGGAGTTAAACAGGGCATGGGTAAGGAGGGAGGGTCATCTTTCCAATTTACCTAATGATCACAAACTTGCTGTGATGACTATTCTGTGTTGATAACATCACATAACCCACGAAGAGGGGACTTCAAATGAGGCATTTTCTCCATCCCATTGGCCTATGGATATGTCTGTGTTTCAGTGGCCTAGTTCACTCTAGCCCTTGCTCCCACTGGGTGGATGCTCTGTATTGGTTGTATAAGAATACAAGTTACAGAAAGCAAGCCACTATACATTATTCCCCCAGAGTCTTGAAATTCTGCTCCCAGATTCCAGCTCTGAGCTTCTGCCTTGGTTTATCTGGATGATGAACTGTAAAGTGTAAGATGAAATAGACCCTTCTATATTGCTTTTGGGCAATATTTTATCATGAGAAGAGAAAGCAAACTAAGACACATGTCTTTTTAGGTGATAAAATGCTATATCAGGCATGATAAAATTTATTGATCAAATTCATTGCATAGAAAAGGAAGGGTTCCTCTGTTACATCATCTCCAGTGCTCTACCTGTATTTGTTAGAATATATATTATCCATCAAATGTAAGCTTTAAAAGAAGATGGTAAATTTTTGATTTGTATCATCAGCATATAATACATTGGATAATATATAACAATTATTATATGCTCTTTCAGAATTTAAAGATTCATGTGCCAGAGCAGAATGCTATACTCTAAATTCACACTGGAGTACTCTGAAATACAGACCCTATGCACAAATTTACCTTGGCATAAGGACACTGTTTTATATAGAAATTCAGAGAAAGTACTAAAATTTAAGTCAGCAGCCAGGTAAATTTTTGCAATCCATACTTTCAGAAAGGAATCTCATAATTTCATGCAGGATTTATTGTTTGTAGGAATGTACTTTATATAACATATCAAAATAGACACTATTTTAAGTTTGTCTGCCCTTCTAGTTTGAAACCTCTTTTTCAAACGAGGATAAAAAAAATGTTAATTATTACATGGCTTCTTCTACCATGATGATCAACTATAACCTATATGTAAAATAATTTTGTTTTATTTTTGATGCATTATTTCATAGCTTCAGGTATTTTCTGTTCTAAAGATAAACAGCATTTCCTCAAAAGCTATAGGAAGTATGAAGGATGGAAATTTCTCTAATAGGTGCTTTTCTGATTCTACTTCCCAATTTCTATGTATTTTAAATATGGTAGGTTGCTTTCAGTTCACAAATCCAGTGGATGTTTCTTCAAAAACAAAATTTAAATCAATGTATCACTGACATATGACTTACTCAAATTTCTGAAAGTCTAAGTAGATAAATAAATTGCATGCCAGTATATCCCTAGGTGACCATGAAGACCTAGCTTTTGAAAGTTGGAAGACTCTGTTTCAAATTTAATTTAAATTACACTATACCATTTCCATCAAGGCTAGCTAGACTCCAACACAATATGGTCAGTGGGAATGGAAGGACCTAGATAATGTAAGTTGTCATATTTGATGAAACTCAAGCTAACCATGTCTGAGGGTAGTTCATAGTCAATTATTTATATCTACATGAAAAAAACCTGCAGATACCCTAGCAATTGTAAGTGGTGAATAAGCTCATCATTCGCAATTTTTTCTGAAATTTTCCTGGACTGAACAATTCAAATACTAAACCTATTTGCTGTTGTAAATACATACTCCAGTATTACACTGGAAGAACACTCTGAAAATAGTTTCTATTTTAAAATAGTCTGAAAATCCTAAATAATTGTTTGCATAAATATTTCATGATTTAATTAATTCTCCCAATTGTTTCCAACTAATACTTGAGTATTTCAGAACGTGATGATGCATTAAGAATATAGCATTATTTATCAACTGTGATGCTAATATAAGTAGCATTATTAAACAAATATTCTTATTGTGGAACTTCTTGTGTCTACATGCATTTTTGCCATCTGTTTTTACAGATTATATTCTTCTTAAATGTTTCAACTGTGCAAAAATTTACTTAACACAATTTCTTCAGCACTGTATACTAGAGAAATATAAATTTATATTTAAAAATAAAGGTAAAATTGTCATATTTTTAATATTATGTATTGTCAAAGAAAACACAAAATGCAAAAAGCTCCGAATCCAAAACATCCAGGAAATCCAGGACACAATGAGAAGGTCAAACCTAAAGATAATAGGTATAGAAGAGAGTGAAGACTTCCAAGTTAAGCGACCAGTAAATATCTTCAACAAAATTATAGAAGAAAACTTCCATAACCTAAAGAAAGAGATGCCCATGAACATACAAGAAGCCTATAGGACTCCAAATAGACTGGACCAAAACAGAAATTCCTCCAACCACATAATAGTCAAAACATCAATTGCACAAAACAAAGAAAGAATATTAAGAGTAGTGAGGGAAAAAGGTCAAGTAACTTATAAAGGCAGGCCTGTCAGAATTACACCAGACTTCTCGCCAGAGAATATGAAAGCCAGAAGATCCTGGGGTGATGTCATACAGACCTTATGAGAACATAAATGCCAGTCCATGCTACTATACCCAGCAAAACTCTCAATAACCATAGATGAAGAAAACAAAGTATTCCATGACAAAACCAAATTTATACAATGTTTCCATAAATCCAGTCCTTCAAAGGGTAATAAATGGAAAGCTTCAACACAAGGAGGGAAAATACATCCTACAAAAAGCAAAAAAGGAATTTTCCAACAAAATTAAAAGAAGATAACCACATGAACAGATTTCCAAACCTAACAACAAAAAAACAGGAAGCAACAATTACCTTTCCTTAATATCTATTAATATAAATGGACTCAAATTTCCAACAAAAAGATACAGACTATCAGACTGGGTACGTAAACAGGACCCAACATTGTGTTGCGTACAGGAAACCCATCTGAGTCACAAAGACAGACACTACCTCAGAATAAAAGGATGGAAAACAAATTTCCAAGCCAATGGTCCCAAG
The DNA here is from genome assembly GCF_008632895.1 of Mastomys coucha. Classification (NCBI taxonomy): domain Eukaryota; kingdom Metazoa; phylum Chordata; class Mammalia; order Rodentia; family Muridae; genus Mastomys; species Mastomys coucha. The sequence continues at coordinate 2,940,743 of NW_022196899.1, forward strand.
AAAAAGGCTGGAATTGCCATTCTAAAATCGAATAAAATCTACTTTCACCCTAAAGTGATCAAAAAAGATAAGGAGGGACACTCCTTATCTTTTCATATTCATCAAAGGTATGATCTATCAAGAGGAACTTTCTATTCTGAACCTCTATGCTCCAAATGCAAGAGTACCTACATTCATAAAAGAATCTTTACTAAAGCTTAAAGCATACATTGTACTGTACACAATAATAGTGGGACATTTCAACACCCCACTCTCTGCAATGGATAGATCATGGAAAAAGAAAGTGAACAAAGACATGATGAGACTAACAGAAGTTATTAAACAGATGGATTTAATAGATATTTATTGAACTTTTTATCCTAAAACAAAAGGATGTACCTTCTCAGCACCTCATGGTACCTTCTCCAAAATTAACCAAAATTGACCTGGTCAGATCAGGCCTCAACAGATACAAGAAGATTGAAATAATTAATTGCATCTTTTCAGATCATCATGGACTAAGGCTACGCCTCAATAACAACATAAACAATAAAATGCCCACAAACACATGGAAGCTCAACAACACTTTACTCAATGATAACTTGGTCAAGGGAGAAATAAAGAAAGATATTAAAAACTTTCTAGAGTTTAATGAAAATGAAGCCACAACATACCCAAACTTATGGGACACAATGAAAGCAGTCCTAAGAGGATAACTCATAGTTTTAAGTGTCTACAAAAAGAAACTGGAGAGAGCATATACCAGCAATTTGATAGCACATCTGAAAGCTCTAGAACAAAAAGAAGCAAATTCACTCAAGAGGAGTCAAAGGCAGGAAATAATCAAACTCAGGGCTGAAATCAACCTAATAGGAATAAAAAAAAAACTATACAAAGAATCAACCAAACCAGGAACTGGTCCTTGGAGAAAATCAACAAATAGGTAAACCCTTAGCCCGACTAACTAGAGGGCACAAAGACATTATCCTAATTAACAAGATCAGAAATGAAAAGGGAGATGTAACAACAGATGCTGGGGAAATCCAAAAATTCATGAGGTCCTACTACAAAATTCTATACTCAATAAAACTGAAAAGCCTGGATGAAATGGACAATTTTCTAGACAGATACCAGGTACCAAAGTTAAACTAAGATCAGATAAATGATCTAAAGAGTCTCATATTGGCTAATGAAATTAAAACAGTCATTAATAGTCTCCCAACCAAAAAAAGCCCACGACCAGATGGGTTTAGTGCAGAGTTTTATCAGACCTTCAAAGAAGACCTAATACCAATACTCCTCAAACTATTCCACAAAATAGAAACAGAAGGTACTCTACCCAATTCATTCTATGAAGCCCCAATTACTCTTATACCTAAACCACACAAAGACCTAACAGAGAAAAAAAAAACTTCAGACCAATTTCTCTTATGAATATTGATTCCAAAAATACTCAATAAAATTCTTGCAAACCGAACCCAAGATCACATAAAAATGATCATCCATCATGATCAAGTAGGCTTCATCCCAGGGATGCAGGGATGTTTCAATATATGGAAATTCATCAATGTAATTCACTATATAAACAAACTCAAAGAAAAAAACCATATGATCATCTTATTAGATACTGAGAAAGCATTTGACAAAATCCAGCATCCTTTCATGATAAAAGTCTTGGAAAGATCAGGAATTCAAGGACCATACTTAAACATAGTAAAAGCAACATACAACAAACCAGTAGCCAACATCACACTAAATGGAGAGAAAATTGAAGCAATCTCACTAAAATCAGGGACTAGACAAGGATGTCCACTCTCTCCCTACCTATTCAATATTGTACTTGAAGTTTTAGCCATAGCAATTAGACTACAAAAGGAGATCAAAGGGATATGAATTAAAAAGGAAGAAGTCAAATTATCACTATTTGCTGATGATATGATAGTATACTTAAGTGACCCCAAAATTCCACCAGAGAGCTCCTAAACCTGATAAACAACTTCAGCAAAGTAGCTGGATATAAAATTAACTCAAGCAAATCAGTGGCCTTCCTCTAAACAAAGGATAAATAGGCTGAGAAAAAATTAGGGAAACAACACCCTTCACAATAGTTACAAATAATAGAAAATACCTTGGTGTGACTCTAACTAAGCAAGTAAAAGGTCTGTTTGACAAAAACTTCAAGTCTCTGAAGAAGGAAATTGAAGAAAACCTCAGAAGATTGAAAGATCTCCCATGCTCGTGGATTGGCAGGCTTAATATAGTAAAAATGGCCATCTTGCCAAAAGCAATCTACAGATTCAATGCAATTCCCATCAAAATTCCAACTCAATTCTTCACAGATTTAGAAAGAGCAATTTGTAAATTCATCTGGAATAACAAAAAACCCAGGATAGTCAAAACTATTCTCAACAATAAAGGAACCTCTGGTGGAATCACCATCCCAGACCTTAAACTGTACTACAAAGCAATTGTGATTAAAAACTGCATGGTATTGGTGATAAAAACCTCACACCAGTCAGAATGGCTAGGATAAAAAACTCAGGTGACAGCAGTGACAGGCAGGTAGATCAATGGAATAGAATTGAAGATCCAGAAATGAACTACAAACCTATGGCCACTTGATTTTGACAAAGGAGCTAAAACCATCCAGTGGAAAAAGGACAGCATGTTCAACTAATGGTGCTGGCTCAACTGGCGGTTTGCATGTAGAGGAAGGCAAATTGATCCATTCTTTTCTCCTTGTACAAAGCTCAAGTCCAAATGGATCAAGGATCTCCACATAAAACCAGATACACTGAAACTAATAGAAAGAAAGTGGGGAAAAGCCTCGAGCACATGGGCACAGGGGAAAATTTCCTGAACAGGATATCAATAGCTCATGCTCTAAGATCAAGAATTGACAAATGGGACTTCATAAAATTGCAAAGCTTCTGTAAGGCAAAAGACACTGTCAATAGGACAAAACGGCAACCAACAAGTTGGGAAAATATCTTTACCAATCCTATATCTGATAGAGGGCTAATATCCAATATATACAAAGAACTCAAGAAGTTAGACTCCAAAGAAACAAATAACCCTATTAAAAAATAGGGTACAGAGCTAAACAAAGAATTCTCAACTGTTGAATACCAAATGTCTGAGAAGCACCTAAAGAAATGTTCAACATCCTTAGTCATCAGGGAAATGTAAATCAAAACAACCCTGAGATTCTACCTCACACCAGTCACAATGTCTTGGATAAAAAACTCAGGTAACAGCAGATGCTGGACAGGTTGTGGAGAAAGATGAACACTCCTTCATTGCTGGTGGAATTGCAAGCTGGTACAACCACTCTGGAAATCAGTTTGGCAGTTCCTCAGGAAACTGGACATAGTATGACCAGAGGACCCAGCTGTACCACTCATGGGCATGTACCCAGAAGTTGCTTCAACGTGTAATAAGGACATGTGCTCCACTATGTTCATAGCAGCCTTTATTTATAATAGCCAGAAACTGGAAACAACCCAGATGTCCCTCAACAGAGGAATGGATACAGAAAATGTGGTACATCTACACAATGGAGTACTACTCAGCTATTAAAAACAATGAATTTATGAAATTCTTGGGTAAATGGATGGACCTGGAGAATATCATCCTGAGTGAGGTAACCCAATCACAAAAGAACACACATTCTCTTATAAGTGGATATTAGCCTAGAAGATTGGAATACACAAAGTACAAACCACAAACCATAAGAAACTCAAGAAGAGAACTAAGGTCTGGATACTTCATTCCTTCTTTAAAGGGGGAACAAAATACGCATGGAAGGAGTTGTAGAGACTAACTATGGAGCAGAGTCTAAAGGAAGGACAATTCAGAGACTGCTACCTGGGAATCCTTTCCATATTCAATCATCAAATCTAGACACTATTGTGGATGCCAGAAAGTACTGGATGACAGGAGCCTGATATAGCTGTCTCCTGAGAGGCTCTGACACTAACCGACTAATACAGAAGTAGAGGCTCACAGCCATCCATTGGACTGAGTACAGGTCCCCAATGAAGGAGCTAGAGAAAGGATCCAATCAAAAAGTACACATGGGGGGACTCATGGCTCCAGGAGCATGCTTATAGCAGAGGATAGCCCAGTCGGTCTTCAATGAGAGGAGAGGCCCTTGGCCCTGTGAAGGTTCTATGCTGGAGTGTAGGGGAATGCCAAGTCCAGTAAGCTAGAGGTGATATGATAGTGAGCAGGGGAAGGCAGAAGGGAACAGGGGATTGTTTTAGTTTTTGTTTATTTTATTTTATATTTTTTATTTTTTATTTCGGAGGGGAACCTGGGATAGTAGATATTGTAAATAAACAAAACATATAATAAAAAATAAAAAGAAAAAAGAAACGATAATTTTTAAAGTGAACAAACTCTTGCTATTAAACTAAAAGCATTCTAAAGCTTTTGTACATTTTTCTGGTTTTGTTTAATTAAGAATAAGAATATCCTATGGGTATGAAATTCTTTGTGTCCAAGCTTTCTAGTTTTTAAACTGTTGATTAAATTTAGCCTCACAGAACCAAATTATTCTTTTAGTACCATTGCCTCTGAAGCAATAGAGAAGAAATAACACTAGTAATACTTAAAAATATATTGATTTCTTTCTGTAGCTGTCAAATATTCTTACACACATACACAAGAAAATATATTTTACACGCTGATATAGTACACACATGTCCATTTATAGACAGACACATTTACATAGAACTAAAAAATGTTTCACACGAGGGAGCTTAGTTTTATTCTCAATAGTGAATACTAATGTTGGTTCAGCTTGACTCTTAAACCTATTAAATGCAAAGCACTGGACATTGTGCCACTATGCTCTGGGTGCTGACAAGGACCACATGGATATCATGGGCACATACCTATCCTTGGAAAATCACTAACAAAGTAGCATTTAGAGATAGCTTTTGTCATGTTCGTAAAACATTGTTTTAGTTTCTAAGAATAAAATATATTTTATGCTAGGCCAAACACTAAAAGGTTTCTTTGCCTGAAGAGATGGCTCCTTATTGATTTTCTGTTTGTTTTTTTTTTTTTTTTCCAATGGAAGTGGTTGTTTGGAGCTCATATATAGAGTATGTGCATCCTTAAATTTAATGATAAGAGCAGTATGTGTTCCAAATTGCTAACATCCTTCACATTGATTCTAGAAAGCAGGAGTTCATTTACCAAATGCCAGCAGATGATCTCACAGGATAAATATGTTGGTTTAAAAACAAACCTCACATCTCCCTGAACAATCATTCCTTTCACTGTTCTTTCTCCATGTGTTAATTGTAGGGTTGGGAAGCAAGTTATAGATCTCTTATTCTTTCTACTTGCTCATGTTACCAGAATACAAAATGGAGAAGATGTTTGTGGAGGCACATATCGAATGAAGCCAAAGGGACATAGAATAACACAATGGCAATGACATGAAATATAATGATAAGTTTATAAACAAGTTGAGGGGCCTGAGAGTTAGATCACTGGGTAAAGATGCTTGTCATACAAGTCTGGTGACCTGAGTTTGATCCCTGGTACCCACTTAAAGAAGAGGAAAGGAGAGAACTAACTCTACAAAGTTGCCCTCTGATGTTCACACGCATATCCACAAATAACCATCACACACATATGTGTTTTTTTATGTACACTCACTCACACACACACACATACACACACATACAAGTAAATTTTTAAAATATTTGCACACACAAAGTAAAATTATATCTTGTCAGTGAGAGTAATAAGTTCTTGAAAACTATTTAAAGCTGATAAAAAAATGTGTTTCATTGAGATATGAAATAGTTGACTATAAATATAACAATCATGTGAATTTCAGGAAAAATATTAATAATCTTTCCCAATCTGTAGACTGCCATTTTGTTCTAATGATGGTATCCTTTGACTTACAGAAGCTTGTTAGTTTCAGGAGGTCACATTGATTAATTCTTTTTTTTTTCATTTTTTATTGGTTATTTTGTTTATTTACATTTCAAATGTTATCCCCCTTCCTGGCTTCCCCTCCACAAGCCCCCTATCCCCCTTCCTCAATGAGGGTGCTCCCCAACTTGCCCATGTACTCCTGCCACAGTGGCCTAGGGTTCCCCTATCCTGGGTCATCAAGCCTCAACAGAACCAAAGGCCTTACCTCTCAGGAAAGCCTGATAAGGCAATCCTCTGCTACACATCCAGCGGAGGCCATGGGTATCCCCTGTGTACTCTTTGGTTGATGGTTTAATCCCTAGAAGCTTTGAGTGATCTGGTTGGTTGATATTGTTGTTCTTCCTATGAGATTGCAAACCCCTTCAGCTCCCACAGTCCTTGCCCTAACTTCGTCATTGGGGTCCCCATGCTCTGTTCAATATTTGACTGTGTGATCTTAGCACCTGAGCCACTGGTTTTCTGCTCAGGAAGTTGTCTCCTGTCCTGAAGAGTTTCAGGATATTCTCTATTCTCTATTTTATTATATTAGTGTATCTTGTTTTACAGTGAGTGAGATCTTTGACTCATTTGGACTTGAGTTTTGGATATTCTGAGCTTCTGGGCTAATATCCAGTGAGTGTATGCCATGTGTGTTCTTTTGTGATTGTGATAAACATGGATATATTTGCATTCTTCTACATGTAGATATCCAGTTAAACCAGTACCATTTGCTGAAAATGCTCTCCCTTTTCCATTATATGGTCTTGAGTTTTTGTTTTTGTTTTTTGTTTTGTTTTGTTTTGTTTTTTGTCAAAAATCAAGTGTCCCATAGGTGTTTATTTATGGACCTTTGATTTGATTCCATTGATCAACTTGACTGGTTCTGTAAAAATATCATGCAGTTTTTATCATTATTGCTCTGTAGTACAGCTTGAAGTCAGGGATCATGATTACTCCCAGTTTTTTTTTTTACTGTTCATGATCATGGGATTTTTATTTTACCATATGAAGTTGAGAATTGTTTTGTTTTGTTTTTCAAGTTCTGTGAAGAATTGTTTTGGGATTTTGATGTGGATTGCCTGTAATCTGTAGATTACTTTTGGTAAGGTGGACATTGTTTTTATACATTGTAGTTGTGAAAAATAAAATAAAATGAAATCTATTGTGTGGCTTATTCTGTGATAATGAAGAATTTTCATAAGAAAATTTAATACAAAAAGGCAACTTTTTAAAAAGAGCATCATCTTTTCTATCCCATCTGTTGAAGAAACCTCTAAACTTTTTCATACCAAAAGAAATTATGTGTGGAGAGCAAAGGAAGGAGAGAGAGGAGATTCCATGAAGGATTTCTGAGAGACAGAGCCCAGCAGCCATTTCTGTCATCTCCTGTCTCACTTGGGTGGTTATCAATATCTCAGTGCTGGAGCTGGAATTGAGATGAGAATTCACGGAATCAGGGTTTACTCTGGGCAATCTCTTCCTGTGCAGCAAACTTTCTGATGTATAAACTTGGTGTAAGAAAGCAATCTCAACAATTTAGCGTTGGGAAGACTCTGAATTTGGTGACTAAAAACTGGAAGATGACTGTTCACAGCACATGGCAAAGTCAAGTACTGGCACAATGTGAAGTAAGGGCACAAGTACATGGTCCAAAGAAAAAAATGAAAAGGAGAATAAGGCCTAAAATCCAAGGGCAGAGGGAAGGGGACGGCAATGTCAAAGTTCAAACATGAATCACACACACACACACACACACACACACACACACACATCTTTTGTCACGTATAAATAAATTAATAGTTCCTGTGATCCAGAGCCATTTTACCCAATGTGTGATTCACAAAGGAAAACATTCCGAGTCACACAGACACATGGGTAAATGTGGTGAAGGTTTTAGGAAAGCCTGCACTTTGCATGGAAATTAAATATAAGCACTGGGCAAGTCCTTTCTGTGCAAACACGGGAGGCCTCCGTGGCGAGCATATGGAACTCATTCCATTTTCTGTAAATTGCACAGGACTCGCTTTCTGCCTCATCTCTCATGCAGACAGTCAGCACCAGGGATGTGTGGATGTCACCCAGCCTTTCAGCATATCCCCCAGCTTTACACCTCTCAACTGCCAAAGACCAGCAGCATGTCAATGGGCATGTAACAGGCAGAACATCAGGAAATAGAGATGAAGCAGGGCAGAGGGATCGGGCTGCATGTGCAGTGCATGGTGATGGAAACCCACTAGAAGCACTCCCTGACTCCCTCGGCCAGGGCTTCTGAAATAGAGAGTGTCAGTCTCTCTCTCCTCCTTTTCAGTAGCAGAAGAGAGTGTTTCCCATTAGAGCTGAATTATGGGAATGCCAGTAAAGATATTTTAGGCTTTCATTTAAAATGTTTTTGTAAATTTATGGTTGAAAAGTAAATATATTAGGGTTTATAAAGTTTGGATATCTGATTAAAACAGAAATCCTTGCTGAAATCATTAAACAAGCATCATGAAAAGAATAAATTATTCATTTGAAGAAGACTGAGACAAATGTTTCTGGTAGAATTGTCTCCAACAGGTTTAACTACCTTAAAAACACTACTTTTTTCCAGCTCTATAAAGAAAAGAAAGGAAGAGAAGAGAAAGGAAAAGAAAAAGAGAAAGCTGGAAATCTCAGAAGGAGTCATAATACTAGACACAACTGGATCCTCAAATTAACATGAAACCAGTAATTACTAAAGTGTGGTTTCTGCTGAGCTCAACCTCTCTTGCCACCCACAAATCAGTTTCCTTTTGATGAATTCAGGACAAGAGCCAAAACTGCATGGATTGCTTCTCTTTGTGGCAGTGTGAAGGTACATTATTTCCAAAGAATAGTGTGTGCTTATGTAACCCAACCCATTCTTATAATAACATTCTCACCACAAAAACCTATTGCTCCACAGATATGTCAACTCAGTGTCCTTTACCAAAATCACAGAAGGAGTCAATAGAAAAGGCATGGTACCTACTTCTACATTTTGTCAGAGGCGTTACCAAAGCTTAATGATAGTGGCCTAGAGCACAGAAGTAGGAGACATGGTGCTTCGACTAAAACCTTCATCACGCTGTGCTGAATTTTTATCTGGGTTTAATATGGATGTGTAACGTAAAACAACTTCACCTATATGAATCCCTTTCTTCACCTATCACATGGTAGCAATAATCAAGCCTGCAAGAATGTGGTATAACACCTGAAATATTCACATGATATGAATATTTGTGTGAGGCCATGTCACACTCTTGCATTCTAAACAAATCTTATGTGAAAGGGGGTACACAGAAGATTTCACAATAGAAAGACAGGATCCAAATTTGCCATTGACCTTTGATAGAAAGTACGCGTAGAAATAATAACATTTTTATATACTTAATTTACAGTCTTCAACAGTGTTAAGACTGTTTTAACTGTATTTCTACTGTGTGTGCAAGCCTAGGTTAAGTAAATGCTAATACATGAATGTAAGAACAAATTATAAACTTGATTCTTTGAAAAAAAGTATGTCAAGCTTAAACTTGTAGAATGTGAAAATGGAGAGTTACTTGTATTTGGGGAAGTCAGGAGCCAGATGTGAAAAATGTTAATATAAAATCCAGGATAGAGAAGTACAGAGAGGCCAATATTACTTTGTCTAAAAAGATAAAAGGTTGATGTTCAACAGTTTCTTTCTAAACAATGACCTGCACTTGTGTTGCAGTTCATCATTTGTGAGTCTGTTTTTGAGACAAATGTACTACTGGCATTCTTACCTCTTATGATCAAGCAATATCAATGGGACCCTAACAAGGATAACATGCTAACAAAATTTCTTATGATGCAGAAATGAGAAAAACATCATGCATAATAGTTATATGAGTTATACGGGAATCAGAGACACAAAGGGGGTAAATATTATCTCCTGGAGAGTGCATGATGCTAAAATTTAAACATACGTAAGACAAAAAAAAGCACCATTGTTTAAATTCTGCAGCTGGAGGCTCAGTGGGGAAAACCCTAACAACCTGAATTTGAGGCCCAAAAACCATGGCTGAAAGGGAGGAATAGCTCAGAAGGTTATTTCTCTGATCTCCAGGATGGAACACACACACACACAGAATAAAGCCTAAAAACATCACATTTTTAATAAAGAGTTGAACTCAAACTAATGGAGGGCTTGGAAGCTTCATCAGACCTGTATTCCCTGATATCTTTGGACTAGGAAGCATGGAATTATAAAAACGAGCACTTAATAACATTTATAGCAGAAGGTTAATGAAGCTCTTTCAGAAGACTTTCTGATGATTCGAAAAGATATAGATTAGTCAAAGCAATACACATTATTCTTCAGAAGTAAGGGTCATGTCCTTCTAACTCCAGTCTGCGTGATTCTCTAGAAAGATCCAATCACTCTGCAGAGAACAAGGTCATTTCCTTCAATCTCCACTTTACATGGCTCTCTTGTATATTTATCTCCTCTCTTTGAACCTGGAATGATGGTTTGTTTTTCTTCAATTGTATTTTGATTTCCTCAGTTAGCCCATGGAAGTCATTTGTTTCTTACTTCTTCCCTCTTTCCTCTTCTCTCTTGTGCTTTCTTCTCCTCAATCCTCCACTGCTGGCTTCCTCTTTATCTTTTTTCTTGTCTCTAAATAAAATAACCCATCAGTACTACATTTATACTTCAAATGATGAATGGTCTTGAAATAGCAAAATATGTGGTCTAGGTGTATCCTTTCCATTCATAAATCTATTTGTAAATATGAAAGTGTCATGGATTTCTAAACAATTAGCACAAATACCTTGGAGTTTTAGTATTGAGAGGGTTAGTATAACATGATCACAAAAACAAGACAATATATATATGCATTACATATATAATACATATATATTACACATATATGTATTATATGTATATATATGATGTATGTATTATATTACATATTACATTGTTACATATAATATATATATATATATACATACATAACACATTTATATATTACATTTACTGGCTAAATTTTCATCCCAACAAAATAATTCTTTTCCAACAAGATTTTGTTATATCTGTGTAGGAATCATGTTCATAAATACCACCTAGCACACATTCACTTCATGTGTTGTTACATTTACTGGTATGGCTGTTTTCATTGCATGAAATAGAAAAGATAATTGTTCTCTTGATTTTAATGTCATCAAAACAATATTAAGTATAATAAACTTGTTTCAAATGGGAAGAACTCTAAGATATAGAGTAAGACAAAGCATTTATTTATTATTTTAATTTTATTATTTTCTCTTACTATCTGACAAGAATCAATTCTATTAGTTTATTTACCTAATTAAATATAGTATCTTAGTGTTTTGGTGTGTGTGTGTGTGTGTATGTGTGTGTTTTTTGTGTATGTGTGTGTGTTTATGAGTATGTTTTCCATGTATAGACCAAAGCATCCCTTCTGCAATACATGTAATTTGTAAGAATGAAATAAATGTCTTAAAATAACTGAACCACCACGACAAAATAAAAGCATTCCATTTAACTATGCACAGAACCCACTAAAGTAAAAACAACACTTGCAAAACAAACCATTCTCTTAAGCAATCAGTGCTAATTGCAAAGGCAACAAACATTGAAACCCCAGATGAAGAAGCCACAGACTGTGTGCAAAAGTCCCATATGAGATCTGCCACATATTGCAGAATGAGCAGAAAACATTTGGTGGTGTTAAAAGGTGATGTCTCCAAGATGTACTAAGAAACTTTGAGAACATTCGCATGCAGGAACTGTAGACATCAGTCATCATTTTATTGGCACAGTAATGCATTCTTCACAGGGTGCATCTTTATTTAATTATGAAATATAATCATTAGGAAATTATGAATGTTGTTTTTAAAATGCATACTATACATTATGTATATGTATACATTATACATTACTATACTATAATGTAAAAAGAAATTTGCTACAATTTGGGATTTAAGATATATCTATACATAATTTATATGAAAATATCTGCTCTAAATTTCATGTGACAATGATCCCAGAGGACCTCAAACAATATTATCCACTTTAACAAATAATATCATGTGTTAGAAAGGCCATATTCTGTTCATGGGGCATTATGTAATAATATAGAAAGGATTTCAATGCAAACTAATTGAGAAATGTGTCTAACGGGGTAAGGCTATCAATATTTGGATTTAAAGCACTTACTTGCTTAAAAGCACTAAATATTAGAAAATAAAAGTCCTGGTGAATGCTAAATTACTATAAGTTAGTAAATACAGTATATTCATAACAGCCTTTTAAAATGCTAAGACTTCTTAATTTTTTAGCTTTGACTGATTCAATTTAATGTTAATGTGAAACATATGGTCTTGGTTAGGATTATGGTTATGGTGGTGGGATACAATGACAAAAAGCAACTTGGGGCAGAAAGGCTTTGTGTGGCATACTCTTCCACATCACTGAAGGAAGTCAGTACAGGAACTCAGGCAGGTGAGCATCCTGAGGCCAGGAGCTGATGTAGAAGTGGAGAGGTGTTTGTCCTGGCTTTCTACTCATGAAATATTCAGCCTGCTTTCTAATAGATCCCAGGACCACCAACAGAGGGATGGTCCCACCCACAATGGGATGACACATCCCACAAAAATCAGTAATTAAGAAAACGTGATGAAGGCTTGCCCGTAGCCCAATGTTATGGCAGTATTTTCTTAATTGAGGTCCTTTCTTTTCTTATACATTGAACTTTGGTCAAATTTACATAAAACTAGCCAGAGTTCTGGTTTTTCTTTTTTCTTTTGGGAATCATGTGTTGTCATCATAGAATATGCAATTCCTCTTTTATTCACCCATCTTTTTAGTACTCTATAAAGATCTTCTGTGATCTTCAGTCCAAAGGCTGATATACTTTATAAACCTTGACTGTTGGCTCCTAATGCAATATGAAATGAATAGAACGTTAGTAGTTGGAGCCTAAAAGAAAAGAATCTCACTCTTTTGCTGTCTCTTTATCCTCTCTCTCTCTTCTCTCTCATCTCTCTCTCTCTCTTTCTCTCTCTCTCTTTCTTTGTGTGTGTGTGTGTGTGTGTGTGTGTGTGTGTGTGTGTGTGTGTGTATCTTCCTTTCCTGACCTCAATGAACCTAGAAGCCTATATTGCTATGTTATTAAAGTATGAAGTATTGTGCTACCACAGGTCTAAAGCAACCTCTATAATCTCCACAAAATAAACTTCCAGCATATTCAGTTGATTCTCTTGTATGATTTTATTAGGATAAAAAATAAATAACTCATCTTTCCAGGGCAGGGATGTTAAAAATACTGTGACTGGATTTAGAACTGACAGTGTCAAATAAACAATGTCAATGTAGCATCACTTAGGAGACATGGCTATGGAAGTTTATGTGGGATTTATAGAGAAGATTAACTGAGGTGGGGAAGTATTACAGAGTAGCCCCAGAGTATGGGTGACAATGGGTTGTGGTGCCAGACTCAAGGAGAAGAGGGAAAGGAGAAAGGAAAGAGCATAAACATTCAACTCTCCCTACTACTAAATTATGAGTGTGACATGCTACCCACTCTTGATGTCCAGTTAAAGTCATGTGTGGCCATGACTTCCATGTCCGGACAGACTTAGTGAGCCAATAGACCCTTCTGTCCACAGATGCATTTTGTTGTATGTTTTGTCACATCCATGAATTAACTAGTTAAAACACACAAAAAAAAAAGTAGTCAAGATTTTATTGTGACAAGTGGACTTGTAGTCTGGAGACCTTTAGAAATTCTTTGAATTTTATTGTTTACATTTTGTGTATATGTATATATGTATGTATTTATTGGTTTATTTGTTTTTGGTATTGTTTTCTTGGTGTTATTTTTCTTTCTCTTTCTTTTTTGAAAAATTTGGATTTGGCATTGTGGACAAGAGAAACCTTAAAATGTCATGAGTATAACAGAATGGTCCATTGCCCTGGAACTATCATGAAGGAAAGAAGGCTAAGAAAAAGCCACCACTGGAGACTCAGAACAGTAATGTTTGGACAAAGAAGTTCCCTCTTGGGAACTGAGTTAAAGGCCTTTCATACTCCAATCTGTCGAAGAATTATAGTACCTTCAGACCATATTCTGAAAATTGAAGTAAGGCAGAATCTAAAAATAATAGGCTACATTATTTGGCAGAGTGAATTTGAGGAAAGCATAACATCCATGCTGCAACATCTTACTTTTGAAATTTTTTGCTGTGTGTTAAAAATGAATAGAAAGAAAAGAATGGAGAGATGACTGAGTGGGTGAGCCCTCTACCTACTCTTCCAGAGGACACAGGTTTGGTTTTCAGTACCTACATGACAGCTAACAACCATCTGTCATAACAATTTCAGAGGATTCAACATACTCTTCTGGTTCACCAGGTAATAACCCTGCACATGATACACATACTAGCATGTAGCAAGACAATCATACACATTAAATACAGAAAAATAAATCTTTAGAGAATAAATTTTATATAAACTTGCCAATGGATATGAAAATAGTAACAAAAAAAAGGAAAACTATTATTTGAGCCTTAATGCTCAAACCTCATTAGCTTATTTTGTGTTACTAGGCTTACATACAGCAACAAATAGCGTGTTAATTTTATTTTCTATTTTATTTTATTTATTTACATTTCAAATGTTATCCCCTGTCCCAGTTTCCCCTTTGGGAACTCTCATCCCACCGTCCCTCCTCTTACTTCTATGAGGGTGCCCACCCACCTAGCCAGCCACTTCCAACTCCCCATCTCCACATTCCTCTACACTGGGGGATCAAGCCTTTCCAGGACCAAGGGCCTCTCCTCCCATTGATATAAGGCAAGGCCATCTTTTGCTACATATTTGGCTGGGGCCATGGATCCCTCCATATGTACTCTTTGATTGGTAGTTTAGTTCCTGGGAGCTATGGGGGGGTGGGTGAATCTGGTTGATTGATACTGTTGTTCTTCCTATAGGTTGCAAACCTCTTCAGCTCCTTCAGTCTTTTTCCAAATGTCTCCACTGGGGACCAATGATTGGCTGTGAGCATCCACCTCTGTATTTGCCAGGCTCTGGCAGGATCTCTCAGGAGAAGGCTATATTAGGCTCCTGTCAACAAGCACTTCTTGGCTTCCATAATAGTGTGTGGGTTTGGTGTCTGTTTATGGGATGGATCTCCAGGTGGGGCAGTCTCTGGATGGATTTTCCTTCAGTATCTACTCCACACTTTGTCTCCATATTTCCTCCCATGAGTATTTTGTTTCCCCTTCTAAGGAGGACCAAAGTATCCACACTTTGGTCTTCCTTCGTCTTGAGCTTCATATGGTCTGTGAATTATATGTTGGGTATTCTTAAATTTAAGGTTAATATGCACTTATTAGTGAGTGAATACCATGTGTGTTCTTTTGTGACTGGGTTACCTCACTCAGGATGATATTTTCTAATTCCATCCATTTGCCTAAGCTCTAATATCAACAATCTACAAATGAGACCTCATAAAATTGCAAAGCTTCTGTAAGGCAAAGGACACTGTTAGGAGGACAAAACATCAACCAATATATTGGGAAAAGATCTTTACCAATCTTACATCTGATAGAGGGCTAATATCCAATATATACAAAGAACTCAAGTTAGACTCCAGAGAACCAAATAACACTATTAAAAATGGGGTATATAGCTAAACAAAGAATTCTCAACTGAGGACTACCAAATGGCTGAGAAGCATCTAAAGAAATTTTCAACATCCTTAGTCATCAGAGAATGCAAATCAAAACAACCCTGAGATTGCACCTCACAATAGTCAGAATGGCTAAGATCAAAACCTCAGGTGACAGCAGATGCTGGTGGGGATGGGGAGAAAGATAAACACTCCTTCATTGCTTGTAGGATTGCAAGCTGGTACAATCCACTCTAGAAATCAGTTTGGCAGTTCCTCAGAAAATTGGACATAGCAGTACCTAAGGACCCAGTTATACCACTCCTAGGCTTATACCCAAAAGGTGCTCCAATGTGTTCCACTATGTTCATAGCAGCCTTACTTATAATAGCCAGAAGCTGGAAAGAACCTAGATGTCCTTCAACAAAGGAATGGATACAGAAAATGTGGTACATTTACTCAATGGAGTACTACTCAGCTATTAAAAACAATAAATTCATGAATTGGGTACTTATAAAAAACTGACATGATATCATCTAGCCTGTACCTTGTTGAATATTCAACTCTATTTTCAAAGTTCTAAAGTATAGTGCCTCACCATAACTAAATAGATGCTTGTAGATAACATAATCATCAATAGTTTTGAGTCACTTGTGTTCAGAATTTATGTTTTTAGTGTTTTGATACATCTGTTTTTCTCTGACTCTCTGTCTCTATCATTCTTCAAGAAGCTGTACCATTAATTATTTGAGCAAATGATCAAGAAAATTTTCCAAAAAATCAACGAATAGAAATGCCAATTTGGGGCTAGGGATGTGGGTTACTTATAAATGTGTTCTCTTCATAAGCTCAAAGCCTAGAGTTTTGATCTTCATTATACTTGTGAAGAGCCTGTGTGGTTGCATATGATGCTAATCTTAGTGCTAGAGAGATTCAGACAGCAAAAGTCCTAAATCTCACTAACCAGCCAGTTTTATCAAATCAGTGAGTTTTAAGTTTGGTGAGAGAACTTGTCTTACAAAATGAGATTGGGAGTGATAGAGGAAGAAAGAAATATACTTGACTCTGCACATTTATGAATAGAAACATGTACCTCCATGCACAAGTGTGCAAACATTCAAACATGTACATATACCCATAGAGGGAAAGGCAGAGGGAAGGGAGAGTCAACTTTAAGGAAGTGGGCAATTCCTTTCAAAATGTCAAGAAGAAAGCTTAGCATAATTAAGGAGATAGATCTTGAAAGAGAATAACCCCAAATATGACAAAAATAAACCTTAAGTAATCCTGTAATACAATAATATGAAACAGGCAAAACAGATAAAGAGTTAAACACATTGAAGGGTATTTTAAAAATGTATGAAAATACTAATAAATGTAAGAAAATAGGTGTAATTTTGTCAGGGGTCTAAAAGATTAACACAATCAGACTTTTATTTATGTCTATACTCATGAGATTATAAGGATAGTGATGTGTTAACTTGCATTGGCATATATATATGCATATATCTACATATATAGATAGATATAGATATAGATTAGGTATAAATATAGATATAGATAGATATTAGGTTTTTTTTCTAACATTTCTAATTTAGTTTACAGACTCACTATGTAGGCAGAGAGTCATGAGAAGTTTCCCAAGAAGTGTTGATATGGCAACTTTTGTGTCAACAGAAATGGGAATTAATACAAATCTTCAAAAGCAGAAGACTCTGTAAATAAATTATGGTACTGCTATATCCCTCAGAATCAATAACCATACTGAAGATCACACAAATTTCCTTATACATCCAGACATGAAAATAATGTTCAAGTGAAATACAACTTCTACTGTAGGATATAACATTATTTTCATCATAAGTTTTAATACAAATAATAACGTGCATATTATAAAACTAAAGAATGATATATTCATAAATATCTCTTCAATAATAGAAAAGAAATATTTAGCAGTTTTATTTATAAAGAAAGATAGTTTTGTAATACGTGCTCATAAATAATTAGCTATTGCTTTTATTTTGCTTTTGGTTCTATGAGTTACATGAAGAAATGTCGAAGTAAGAGCTGTGTATATGTCAGGTGCTGCATTTTAATGTTTTGCTGACTTCAAGCAGAAAAACAAATCTAAAAAGGTATGAAATACCTTTTCCTCCAGATCCTCCTCTTAGTTAATTTTACTCCAGAGTAAATGTACGAATAAAGTGACCCCATGATAACAAGATGAACAAACCAAAAACTCACTGAGGGAATCGAATAATTTAGGATGTTGAATTGCTTGTGATATAACGTGGTAAACCAAAAAAGTCTCAAAAGTAATGATGACAAGAAAATTAAATCATCTATATGAACGTAATAATATAAGCGAAGCAAGAAAAATACAAAAACGAGGAAAATATGGAACAAAGTTACATGCAAATTTACCTGGTGGAGATTTATGTTTAAAATTGGCATCCTAATATTATGAGTTTCCTTTAATGGATATTTATGTTGATGAAATATACAAATGTAATAAAGGAAATAGAGTGTTTAACTGGGAAGGGGACAACATTTGAAATGGAAATCAATAAAATGAAAAATGTTGAAAAAAATAAAGTAAATTTATACTAAAATGTGGTAACACATTAAACTAAGTAAATAAGAGGGAAGAAAATGGAAAAAAGAAATAGAAATCACACATAAGAAGCACAGTCATCCATGGAGTATATTGTAGAAGTTTGTGAATGAGCAAGAATATCCAGTAAAATTTTTCACTCTGAATTGCATATTATCCTGACGAAAGTTATTTCTATACACATGTGCACTCAACACACACACACACACACACACACCATTGAATATATTTTGGTGGAATGCATTTTAAAAGATCCTGTCCATAGGTGAAAGTGAGATTCATTAAGTAAAACTATTTGTCTCCTGTTGTCTGCTCTGGCATTCTTTCCATAGAAGCTTCTTTGGAGGATATGGGCAGGCCCAAATGAATCATAGCTACTGGCAAACAAAAGCACTGAAAGGAGTGGGAAGAGAAACCCATCCAACATTCCACATATAAAATGGCAAGGTTTAACCTTATTGTCCATTTATAAAGATATACTTAATTTTCAGATTTAATTACCTAAACCAATTGTATAATTATATGTTTTTCACAACATTATGAGTGTAATTTTCATAACTTAGAATACCAGGTTCTTAAAAATTGAAAGAAGCAGAGAGACCATTCAGAAAATCTTAATTTCAATGAGATGGTTATCTAAGAGTTTCAGTTTATGGAACTTTATCATTAAAAAATACATGGTGGTTAAGGGTTTGATACTTAAATATGAGGGAGGGATGAAAAACTGGTTATTTAATATTATTAGTAACATCTTATAGTCTATCACACAGTGTTCCTTAAAAAAAAATATGATTTAGTAGAAGAGAATATGGTTAAAACTGAGATGAGGATAACAAGTTCTGTCTTCAGATCCACTCAAGATTTATGCAGCGGCCATTCCAATTAGCATAACAGGTCAGTGCTCTTTTGGATGTTTCCTAATTTAAAATGCTTGTTTGAATTGGAATCTAGTTTTAACTTTGTACTGTGAAGTATTTGAATGCAAAAGTCTGTTCCCATTTCAAGAATCGTTGGTTTTACATTTCCAAGTTGAGATAGTAGTCATCATTTCTCTGTAAGGCACACACTTAGTACAAGAACAAAGTGGCAGGATACACAGTAATGGACTGTGAACTGCCATCTATTCAGTTTAATTTTTATCAATCACTTATACTATTACTAGTCCTCATATTTATACACAGGGTACATGCAGCTACCCAGACCTCGATGTAAAATTTGTGTGGAAATCAACAATGTACCAGCAATAGGTTACTAAAATATGACAAAGAATTTCTTATTCTCCTGTCTCCACCATCCAAGAATTTAGATCAAGTTCTCAAGGTTACCAATTGCATGATTCAAAAACCCTATTGTTAAAGTTCACTTTTAACTGTTATTCACTGCCCCACTATTTTTACTTACAGTAAAAGGCATATTGAATGTAAACCAGGAGAAATGATAAATTAAATGACTTCAAGATTATGAAAGGATTTTCCTGACACTGAAGGACAGCAAATAATAATAATAATAATAATAATAATAATAATAATAATAATAATAATAATAATAATAATGATGATGATGATGATGATAGAATGGGAAGTTAGGATTCATGTAAATATAAAATTATACATATTTCTCTTAAATATGGAAGATACACATATTGTGAGTTCTACCTAACTAAAATGGCCTGTTGGAATGTTGAAAGAGTAATGAACAAAGTATATACTAATATTTCTTCTAGAATGGCCCTTTTTCATATCTCAAGATAGGCCTGCTATTTTCTATTGCAAAGGTACCTCAGGGACTTCTTAGTCAATCCCAATTCTCAGACAAGTCCCATCCCTCCTATCATATTATGTCCCACCCCCAATCATGTAGGCTCTGCTCTTTCCCATCACATAAGTCCTCCATCTTCTCTACTACTTAATCATTGGTTAGGCATCATTATTCCTCATACTACAGGCATAGTAGTTCATTTTCAAACTTACATCTACCTGCTATTGATCACCCTGATCTCCTCAGATGTCCTGTCCTAGTGGCTCAAACTTTTACTCCTTCCTATTTTATAATGCGCATAGCCCTCCAGGTTCTCAATGACTGGTGCTTAATGATAAGCCCTAAAATCACTAATCCTGAAGCTTTATGACTACAAACCCAGCCACATAAGATCTGCCTTTATCCATCAGTCCACCAAGACTTGCACAAGGTAGAAAAAGCAGGAGGTGGCAGCACAAGTGAGGACCGGCAAAGAGTGTGGTGACAGTGGGATAGCATCTGTTTATGGAGACAGTAGTAGTAGTAGTGCTGAATATGGACATAGGAGACTAATGATTGTCTCTTTGTGAACACAAATGGACCTATAGTTCCCCTTAATATAATTCCACAAAGATATAACAACAACCTAACCTTATTACAATTTTATCCTCTACTGAAGTTTCCACACCTACACTGAAAAAAGAAAAGTGATTTGAGGAAAAAAAGGAAAGATACTACTATCGAGCTACTTTTGATACACAAGTGTCTGAAAACATAAAAGGTCACATTTTTAAAAAGGCAATACATCAAACTAAAACTCTATAGTAATAAATCCCAATGAGAATAACCTAGAAGCTATGCCAGACAAGGTACTCTAAAGAATGGTTATAATCATGTTATAACTCAACAAGTTATGACTATGCTTTAACATAACAAAAATAAATTGTATACATAATGAGGAATTAAATTAAAGTTATTAAAAAGGTTTAATAAAATATAATTTCTACAGGAAAGCCAAGAAGAAATGCAATAAGCCATATAAAACTCAGTGGAAAAAAAATTCACTAATAAAATGGATCATGTGCTAAACAGGGTCCTAGCTGGTTGACCAAAGACAAGTATTCGAAACTCAGTAACAAGTCACTTTGAAGTTTAAAAATTGTTTGAATAGAGCATAAAAGAGCATTTCTATTTCAATACCTAGAAATCGGGTTACAGCATAGGACAGACCGAAGCATTCTCTTCTGAGATGCTCTATGGGACCAAGTAGATGTGCAAGAGCTGTGCAGAGCTGTTCCCACCCCGTGACACCTGCAACAGGCAGGAGATTTGGCCCTGCCCCTTTCCTGAGCAAAGTAAAAGATCTGGCCCTTGTGGGTCAGTTGCATGAGAGTGGGTGGGATAAACAACTCAGTTACCACCCAGACTCATATCTCAGAAATGAGCTCGCCTTTACTGACATCTACCTCAACTCTAAACTGGTCCCATAGAACCAAAGCTGCAGGATCTCAATGACCTAGGGCAACAACAGGATACTAAAGAGAAGTCTCCGTGAGGATCAGTTGTAGATTGTATAAAACAACCTTGAAGCAGATCAAAGACTCCTTGCCTTGCAAGTAAAGCTGTTTGACACATCATGACACACCACAGCTTCCAAGGCATGGTTATTATTTTATTTTATTTATTATTTTTTTGTTTTCTTTTGTGAGAGCACTTACAAGAGTGGAGGGATAGGGAGATGAGTGGAGTTGCGATACATAATGTAAAATTCACAATGAATCAATCAAATTTTTTGAAAAGAAAGAAAAATATTCAGTTATCTTAAGACTTCCACAGGGGGAAACATAATGGAGAATGATGCTGGTAGCAGGTGGTCAGAAAAGAAAGCTACGAATTCACAATTGTATCATGTCCAGGAATAAAAGACAACAGCACAGGAAGTAAGAGAAGGCTATGGAGTCGCAAACCACACCTCCAGAGAGACAGTTCTTCTAGCAATGCTACGAAGTCTATAGGTTCTATAATCTTCCCAAATGTGGCCTTTAGTGAGGGACCAAATATTCGGATATGTAAGCATATGGGGGATATTTCTCATTCAAATGACAATGGATAGGAATCGATAATTAAAACCATGTCCAAGCCGGGCGGTGATGGCACACACCTTTAATCCCAGCACTTGGGAGGCAGAGGCAGGCAAATTTCTGAGTTCGAGGCCAGCCTGGTCTACAGAGTGAGTTCCAGGACAGCCAGGGCTATACAGAGAAACCCTGTCTCAAAAAAAACAAAAGAAAAATGTCCAATATTAATAAAATTAAAGCCATAAAAACAAGCAAAAGAAAAATATGAAAATTAATAAAACAAACCGTTGACGATTGACAAGCAGCTAAATTAACCAAATGCCAGAGAAAAATGACACAAGTTAATAAACTCAAGGATGAAAAGACATTGAAGAAATTTGGAGAATACTAAAGATATACTTTTAAATGTTATGTTCTACTGAACTGGAAACTCTAAAAGAAATATGTGTATTTATACCTACATATGACCTGCCAAATTTAAGTCATAATTAAAAAAACTAAGCTATCCCATGAAAACAAATAATACAGATGCAGTATTATTTGATATTATCAAAGCTCACAACAAAGAGATGAAACACAGAATCCAACCAGGCATTCAAAGAACATCTAATGCCAATGCTCCTCAAATTCATAGGTTAGAAAGAGACAGAACACTTCTAAATTATTTTACCAAAGTAATGTACTGATACAAAGTCCAGATAATGGTGAAACAACAAAAAGAGAATTATAAGCCAATCTCTTTTATGGGCATAGACACAATTCTCAGTAAGATACTTCTCGAAAGAACTCAAGAACATAACAAAAACATTACCTACCACCATGAACCCAGCTTCATCCCGCAGTTGTCAAGATGACTCAATATATAGTAAGTCAATAAATAATCCACCACATAAATAAGCACAAGGTCAGGAAACTATTGCATGAACACTTTTCTAGACAAGAGAAAGCCTTTGTTAAAACCATCATTTTTTCATAAACCTAAAGATCTTGGAGTAACACATCATCATGATCTCAACAGAATAAGGTTTATACGCAAAAATTATATGACTAAGAACTTGCTACTACAGAAACTTTGAAAGCATTTTTACTAAAGGCAAGAACAGAAAAAAGGACTAACGGAGCTAAAAGGGTTTGCAACCCCATAGGAAGAAGAACAATATCAACCAACCAGACTCCCCAGAGCTCCCAGACACTAAACCAACAACCAGAGAGAACACATTGAATGACACATGTCATACATCAATGGGAGGAGAGGCCTTTGGTCATGTGAAGGCTTAATGCTCCAGTGTAGGGAAATGTCAAGGAGGGGAGGCCCGAGTGGGTGTGTGGATGGGGGAGCACACTCATAGAAGCAGGGGGAGGGGAGATGGCATAGGGGATTTCTGGAGGGAAAACCGGGTATAAGAATACCATTTGAAATGTAAATAAATAAATAAAATATCCAATAAAAAATTTAACTTAAAAAATAAAAAAGTACAGAAAAAAGATGCCCATATTATCCCCTTCTTGCTTAGAGTTTTAGCTAGTGCAATAATTTGAGAGAAGGAAAACAAATAAATACAAATAATAAAGAAAAGTCAATGCATCCTTATTTAGAGGTGGTGCTATATTTAAATAAACCTACAGACTCTATCAAAATACACCTACAGTGGATAAATACGTTCAGTAAAGCAGCAGAATATAAGCTGACACACGTAACAATACTCAGTAGCCTTCCTGAATATCAGTGACCAAATAAGAAAAATCATGCGGACAATACCACTTGTGATAGCCTTAAAACAAACAAACAAATAAATAAATAAATATTGGAGTAAATATAACCAAGGAGATGAAACCTTGCACAGTGAAAATAAGAATACACTGAATTAAAAATTAAAGATATCAAAGAAAGGAAAGAACTTCCATTCTTCATGGTTTTATCGAATTGAAATAAAACAAACTGGCTATCCTACCAAAAGACATCTATAGATCTAATGCAATCACCTTCAGATTTTCAACAAAGAATGAGAGATAAAGATACAGTTTCATTCTACTATTCTACACATACCTATTCCATTTGACCAGTAGAAACAGTCTTATCTGAGACCCTTAAGAGCTACAAGGCCTGGGAAGAGATGCTCATTGATGTTTGTGGCATGTGTGTTAGGATTGTGACCAACCAGTTTATTATTTTAGATTTAAGTTCTACTACACAAGATAGGACACATGCTTAGTACTGTTAGCAGAGCTAAACAAATTAAACTAAACCAAAAATGTGGTTGGAAAGGTCATATGCTTTACAGGAAAATGTCATATTATTATCCTACTAAATGGACATAGGATAAACTGCCTCTAAAGTTACTTTCTTTATCTATATAGGCTAGTGCATCTTCTTTTTCAAAATTTATTTACTCACTTTACACCCCAATATCACCCCCTCTCTTCTAAGTACCCCCTCACACAGATCCTTCCCCTAATCTGCCTTCCCATACATCTCTGAGAAGGGGGAGCCCCACCCTGGCTATCACCCAACCCTGGATCATCACGTCATTGCAGGACTAGGCATATCCTCTCCCATGAGATCAGACAAGATGATCTATTTAGGGGAACTGTAGCCAGGTAACAGATTCAGGGAAAGCCTGTGCTCCAGTTGTCTGGGCACCTACATGAAAATCAAGCTACACATCTACTACATGTGGGGGGGGCTGCTAGGTCCAGCTTGTACCCCCAGGTTAATTGACTCTGTTAGTCTTCCTTAATCCTCACAAGACATCATTTTTTTAAATAGTAGAAAGATAATATAGACACCCATAACTGGTTAGCATGCAGAGAGTAAGAGACTGTGGAGACTGTGAAGTGCTCATCCATAAATGGGAAGGCTCTATCACATTCCCTTCTTCAAAAGCCAGATGTTATAGATGACCGAAGGGAAACAGTATCTATACCACATGACAGCATGATTACAGAGTCTGTGACTGTGTCCAGAAGGCCTGAATAAGATCAAACCAGCCAACATTCCAGAATGAGTAGGGAAGGGACTCTTAATTCTCCAATTCTAGCTGAGGAGATTATCGGCAATTGATGACTACTGACAGAGGGAGACTGTTTTCTTCAAGAACATG
This sequence comes from Mastomys coucha, assembly GCF_008632895.1. NCBI lineage: Eukaryota > Metazoa > Chordata > Mammalia > Rodentia > Muridae > Mastomys > Mastomys coucha. The sequence continues at coordinate 2,965,851 of NW_022196899.1, forward strand.
GTCATTTTGATTCTACATGGGCTCCAGTGCATGGTCTTATAATCATTTCCATGCAAGAAGAATTAAATGGATACACTGGGTTTAAAAACATAGGACAGGAACAGTACAGAACAGTGTGGAGGTACTAGTGAATGACTTGGAGTAAATAAAACGGAGGATGTATTTGGATAAAAGAAATGACATGCATGCATATGAAATTCTAATATAATAAGTTTTTAAACAACAACAAGATAAAATCCATAGGCTAAAATTATTGCTTTACATTTAAAAATGAGAAACAGCTATTTAGAAACTAAGTGTAAGTCAACAGTAAGTAGATGATGCAGTTCTGATAAAAATAAGCAAGGTCCCCTTTCCGTGACTACATTATGAGTCATTTTTCTTCAAACAACCTTTAAAATGTGAAATTTTGACCAAATTTATGCAAGTGAGGGAGGGTCAGGAAATAGTTGAAGTAGCTATTGGAATATTTTTCCAGACATTTACTTTTAAAATGAAGCATTATTATACTTAACCTATTTCAAACAGTACAATCATGTTTAGTGTGGTAAGCAACCTCAGGTAACCCTATTGACCCAGGCTATATTATCAATTCCCTTCTTAATGATACCCTCACCTAGTGAAGACTAGACATAGTGAGTTGTGTCAGGTGAACAGAGTAAAGGGCTGGTAGGTGCTACTTCTGTTACAATGAAAGCTGCCCTATGCAGCTACCATGGAGTGAGGAGACAGAAGATCTTGGCAGCATTCATCACGGATAGAAGGAACTCAGTTTAACAATCCCCAAAACACTGGATCCTTATCCAAACTCTATAAGACTTATTGGAAATAGAATTCCCAAAACTTCAGTTTAATATAATCCTGATGTTCTTTTTAAAACATTCAACTGTGATTTTTAGGACAATAATATTTTGATATACCAATAAACCATTGACTACCTTATTAGTGAATTATACTGTTAAAAGAGTGATTAGTTTTCTAGTAATTCTGGGAAATGTTAAATTATTAATTCAACAAAGGAGAAATTAAAGTTCAAATAAAAAGTGATTTTTAAATGTCATTATCCAGAGTCTTCTGTGTGTGAGATCAGAAACCAAATTTGATGTTAAAGAGCTAAACCTTTCCTTCCTTCCTTCCTTCTTTCCTTCATTCCTTCCTTTCTTCCTTCCTTCCTTTCTTCCTTCCCATACGAATGTTACAAAACATTCCTCAATTTCCAGCAAAATTTAGTGTGAATATCCCTACAGACACCCAGGTCACTTAAAATAAAATGGCATAGTATTTGCATATAATTACACAAATCAGCATATCTACTTTATATCACCTCTTGTTATGGATGATGTTTAACTCAAACTAAATAACTAGATTAAAATGGTAATAAAGTTTTGCTTAGAGAGCAATGATACAAAATGTTTTTGTGTTCAGTTCAAAACAATATGGACTTTAATCTTTTAATTTATAGTTTGTAATCCTTTAGTGAAGAACATACAGATAAAAATCACTCAACAAAATAAAAATTTCCATTGTTGTGCCACCAGGAATTTGTTGTTACTTTCCCAAAGGTTAACTATGTATCACTATTAGAATTGATTGACTGCTATAAATTTAATGACAACTACTATGCTAGATGTTCTATTGAATGTTAGAGCAACCATTTATTGTAATTCTGCAATCAATATTGAAAAATATGGAAACAATAAGGTGAATTCAGACCACACAGTAGCAGTTTTTAAGTTATGAATTAATAAGCCTTAGTTGAAGTTGAAAAGAAATAGCCTAGTCAGAAAAACATTTAGTGTTGTGGAATTTGAGTCTGGGTTGATCAATAGTTGTTAATTTGCTGAAATTCAGAAATCTTTTCAGTTTCTGAGTTGTAGCTTTTAATATGGAATTTCTATCCTCTCTGCTATGAATCAGAAGTTGAAGATGAATTTTCCCCGAGTATTCTAAAGAGATATTGACCTGGGATATAATATAAACAAAAGCTTATAACAGAAGTCTTAGTGTTGATATTGGTCTGGAATGAACTTCAAATGAAGTGGAAGGAAATAGTTGAAGGTTGTCTTTAATTTGGTCAGGGCTATAAATTCTGAAAAGCCCTCTAGAGAAAAAAAAAATGTAGAAATAACTCTGGGAACTTGTAAAGAGATTCTCTGGGCTTGTAGAATAGCAGATTATTTTTGGAAGACACACTGGCATGACTGAGTGGTATACAAAGCAGTTAGACCTATTGCTTCCAAATGTAATGACCTCCTTGTGTCCAAAGGAAGTAGTAGTTTGCACTTAGTTCAAAAGCAAAATGCAACCATCAAGAAACAAGGCAATTCTGTCATGAAGCTGCTAGAATAAATGTCAGCCTTAAAGCATGTCCTCTGGAAGCAACTTATCCCATCACTGATGCGGAGGTACTAATGACAGCTGTACTAGATCAGAAGGGAGAGAAAAACAGGAAAGGAGGAAACATTCAAAACGACCTTGAGATGGTACATTGATGGGAAGCCTCAATCAAATATGTAAACTGAGGGTTCCTCAAAATTATTCCAACTTTACCCAATTGGTATCCATAAATTATTGTCACTCAGTGAAGGGACACAGCTCTGGGCAATCTCATGCTGTGCTGATGCAGGAATACCCAGAGAGAGAGACAGAGAGACAGAGAGATTGCTGAGAGACACAAGCAACTTATATTATCTAGCAATTGGTGAGAGGCAGTCAGTCCTGACAGCAGGTATTTGGACAAATCATTATGCCCTCTACAATCCTTCTAGGAGCCAAAGGACAATTTATGATGGGAAGTGGGGGGCAGGGAATGTGGAATTAAAAGAAAAACAATCTACAGTAGATAGACAGAGCGCCCAGTGGAGGAATGGGGCCATCACCCATTTTCAAAATTTCTTTTTTTTTTTTTTTTTTTTTTTTTTTTTTTTTTTTTTGGTTTTTCGAGACAGGTTTTTCTGGATAGCCCTGGCTGTCCTGGAACTCACTCTGTAGACCAGGCTGCCCTCAAACTCAGATATCCACCTGCCTCTGCCTCCCAAGTGCTAGGATTAAAGGTGTGTGCCACCACCACCCAGCTCATTTTCAAAATTTCTAATCCAGAGTTCCTGACTAAAGGAAATGCAGGGACAAAAATGGCGCAGAGACTGAAGGAAAGGCCATCCACTGCCTGGCCCAACTGCAGATCCATCCTGTGCACTGGCACCAAACCCTGACAATATTACTGATGCCATGTTGTACTTGAAGACAGAAGCATAGCATGGCTGTCATCTAAGAGGACCATTAGCTGTCTGAGACAGATACAAATACACTTGCACCTAACCATTGGTCTGAGGTCAGGACCCCTGTGGCAGAGTTGGGGGAAGGATTGAAGGAGCTAAAGAGATGGTAAGCCCATAAGAAGAATGACACTATCAACTAACCTGAACCCCTGGAAGCTCCCAGAGACTAATCCACTGACCAAAGAGCATACATGGGCTGGTCCATTTACCCCTTTTACCCGCTCCCCACATATGTACCAGAGGACTGACTTGTCTGGCCTCAGTGGGAAAGAATGTGCCTAATCCTGCAGAGACTCGATGGCCCAGGGAAGGGAAGATGCTGGGATAGTGTGAGGTGAGGGAGCTACCATCTTAAAGGCAACATGGAATGGGGATAGTGTGCAGAATTCTGGGAGTGAAGACCTGGAAGAGGAATATTTGAAATGTAAATATAAAATGATTTAAATAAATAAATAAATAAGAAGAACAAAACAAAGACAACAAGAGAAAAAAATCTTACTCAGTATGCTGGATTCCACCATGATGAACTTTCTTGTCATAAATATGGAGGCAGCATTGTCTATTGTAGCCTTTACTCCTGATAACTGGACCATCACTGACAATTATACCAAATATACCACACTTATGCTCAGCAGCAAAGATCCTTGAATGTTCTTCTGGAGGACCTAGATTCAATATCCAGCACCCACACGGAGGCTCACAACAGTTTAAGTCTAGTACTGGACTCTGAGGGCAGTGTACATGTACTTGAAGTCTACATATCCATATAGAAATAAATACCTACACACCAACATATAATAAAATAATTTTTAAAAATAAAAACATATTAGTGCTTCCTATTTTCTTTTTTGCTACCTTAAAAATTACCCTTTATCCAAACATAGTTTAACTTCAGGGAATGTGGGGGGGAAAAAGGATGCTTTTCCACCAAAAACAATGCCTTACTTTCCCTTTTTTTACATGTTGAAAATCTGGTCCCTGGTTTACCAGCAAATCAAACAAAACATGATTATAGATTGTGGCCATCAGAGCAATAAAGGGGGATATCAACCCAGGCAGTGGTGGCACACGCCTTTAATCCTAGCACTTGGGAGGCAGAGGCAGGTGGATTTCTGAGGTCGAGGCCAGCCTGGTCTACAGAGTGAGTTCCACGACAGCCAGGGCTACACAGAGAAACCTTGTCTCGGAAAAAAAAAGAGGTGATATCATATCAAACTAACCTGCTTTTATGTACTGTTTTACTTAAAGATGATAAAATGACAAAAAATAAAAATAAAACGAATTAAGTGGCACAGCCCACAGCTATATATTTCCCTCTGTACTTGTTTAAAGGTTACATGTACCAAGTTGTTTGTTTGTTTTTTAAGCTATTTAAAATGCCATTATAGTAGAATAATAAACATACAAGTTTTAGGATAAGTGGTAAAAATAATCCTAAGACTTAAATTGACTTTGGTATAAAATGTTGTGAAATTTCTCTAGATTGGGTATATTTCCTTCTATAAAAATATGCCAGAATATAATGTTTCAAAGAATTATGTTTTTGCACCCATAGTAACTTGGAAAGTATACTATTTTTATAAGGTGTTTTCATTGAAACCTCTATCACACTATTTTAGCTTCAAAATAAATACAAAGCTTACTGAGTCCATTGTACCACACTGAAGAATAATGAAATGCATTGTGGCCATCTAGTCGTACAACATCTTAGTGATGACTATCTGCTAAGTGCTGTATTCCAATGTTGAAAGTCATTTTTAAAAAAAAGTCTAATGTTGTGTGAGAGCTGAAACAATTAATTTTAATGAGTACAGTAAGCATTAAGTATAAATATAGTTTGCTAACTTACCCTTTTGAAAAATTCTGCATTTAAACATATGGAAGGGTGTGAAGTTAACTCAGAGAAAAATGCTTGGTTACTCTGTGTTAGACCATGGGTTCATCCCCAACACCAGGATAAGACACTGAAGAAACATCACAGTGACAATTTTCTTCATACTCTATCCTTATTGTCTAATCTCATTTATTACAAAAATTTTGTAAAAACTAAATTCATAAATGTGTATGGGTATGTGTGCTTGCATAATGGTATGTGTTGGTGCTCTGTGTACACTCAAACATCCAAGGAGGTCAGAAGGACAGGGTGGATGCTCTGGGACTGCAGTTACAGGCAGGTATAAGCTGTTGGGTGTTCATTCTGGTAGCTGAATGTCAGTACTTGGAACTGTCCCCAAGTTTTCTGGAAGAGTAAAATGGACACAAATCTACTGAGATCTCTCTCTAACTCAATGGATCTCAACCAGTGGTTCATAACACCCTTTTTACAAGGATTGCATATCAAATATTCTGCGTATCAGAGATTTATATTACAATTCCTAACAGTTGCAAAATCATAGTTAGGAAGTAGCAATGAAAATAATTTTTGGTTTTGGGGGCATCACAACATGAAGAACTATATTAAAGGGTCATAGCATTAGGAATATTGAGAACCACCACCGTAACTCAAAAGATAATAATTTTTATTAGACTTTTGGTGTGCCTTTTTGTAATATTCTATACTAATATTTTCAAGCCTCTAATAAAGATATCAAAACATTATAAATCCATGCTTGTGGGTATTTTTTCTTATATTTTCCCAATGGACTTGGTACATTACATATTCTTTGGAAGCTCTTTTCATTATTTAATTAGTCATTTTTACTAACAATGTATTTTTATCATAGTCTTTTCTCTCCCCCAATTCTCCCAATTCATTCCTAACTTAGTATTCACCCAAAAAAAATCAATAAAACAGAAACTGATAAAACTAAACAAACAGATAAAACTTTAGTGTTCTTTCTGGGTTGGCTAATCACTCTCAGTTGTAGGCCTGCCATAGAGCGTGGTTGATAAACCTAGAGACACACTGTCTGAGAAAACATGTTTTCTCTTCACCAGAAGGTATCCATTGCAAATAGTTTCTTGGTTATGGGTGAGACTTGGATCCACTTTCTTTTCTCAGTACAAGTTTTGTCTGGCTTGAACTAGTGAAGGTCTTGTGCATGTAATCTCAGTCTCTGAGTTCATATATGTACTGGCTCTCTTTGAGATAACTATCACCCCTTTCTCTTATAATCTTACTATGTCTTCTACATAGACCCTTATCCTTGAGGGAAGGGATTTAGAAAAGAAATCTCATTTAGGACTGAGTGTTCCAAAGTCTCTCACTCTCTGTATATTGTCAAGTCTTAGAATCTCCATGCTAATTACTGTGCACTGAAAAAAAAAAATCTCATTGATAATGGTTACGATTACAATAGATTGTTAGGAGCTATATAATATTGCTATGTTCCTTTAGCAGAATAAGAGTAGTAGGTTTGCCCTGAGGGCCCATGATCTATCCAGTCTTTGGTTCTTGTCCACTTTAGCAAGGTCAGATATGAGCTTCATGTCTTGGAGTGGGGTCTAATTAATTCTCAGTAAGGGTGAACATTCTAGCTAGACCCCAGTTAGATTGTCCATGTTTGAGAACATAAGTAGGTAATCTTCAGCAATAGGGTCATACTTTCAGGTTGTGGAGAGCAAGCAATACCCTTGCCACTCTCTTGTGATGTTTTAGAAGTCTATGGGAGCCCTTTGGCCGTTAACTCAACAGATATAACCCATTTGGAGACAGGACATTTTATTTGGTTCCATAAGATGGCTCTCTCGGGCATTATATCCACCATTTGTATGGTGACTCCATTTAAATCCCTTTCATATATGTCTATGTTTGAGAATGCTTTTACTGAAGTGGGTTTCCGTATGTGGTTTCTCAAAAGGCTGTTAGTGCTGGTGGAGTTTGAGAAGGGACAACACTCTCTTGTTGTAACTTAGTGTGTCCTAGAAACAGTTCTATTTTAGTTTACGCAGGCTGTATCTTGTGACCATATCATCACTTGTAAAACAATTGGTTAATCAAATTTCTTATTACTTCTGACCTTTCCATGTTATCAACCTTACCTCTGTGACTTTCCTGCTACCTATAGTGGATACTCTGATAGTGGATTTATGACTTCCTGGATTGACAAGCAATTCACTGAAGTTTATTACCTGTTTGGTGGATGTAAAAGGAAAAAGTCTTAAAAAAAAATGAGATGTTTCAGGTTTGGGTTGTTATAAAATGTTAACATTCTTGAATCTAAAGAATGATTTCCTTACAAAATCTCATGTAATTCATACAAAACAAATGTTTTTAGAACTGAAAACCAAAATGCTTCAGATGGTGGTCACAGGCTGGGCATCTTATCTTGCTACCTAAGAGTACAATCGTTAGGATGTAAATATGAAATAAAGGCAGAATTTATATAACTATATGTCCTGATCCAATGCCATAATTAATGATCACATGAGTAGACATCCTTTTAAGCTGAACTGTATTTCTATTTAGAGGCACAGAAGAGCACTCGGCACAATTAGACTTCATGACCATTGTACTATGATACTCAGGGATCGTCTCAGCTACAGTGATCTGCAAGGAAGTGTGGCTGCACAATAAGAAGTAATCTCCCCGCCCATCTCCTAATGCTGACGCCATGTCTGGAAGTATCAAATACCTGCTCATCTTAATTCAGCCCAAATTGAAGCTTGCTCTGCTTGCTGTGTGCTTTCAGGCAGGGCAGCCAGGACAGGACAGAGTAAACACTTTGTCTCCTAAAAGTCCCTAATCTAAGGCTTTTACAATAGTTGGCGGGTTGTAGATAAGTTTCAATATGGCACTTATCAGGAGATTTGAGCATCACCCAGCTTCTGACATTAGTATTAAAATACATGAATTGAAACGGGGCTTGCTGTCCCCTCATAATTAACAGAGAAATTTGGTAGTCACTGTGAAAATTCGAGATCAGAAAGCAATCTCCTCAATCTTGGATTAATATGATTCCTCTATTCTTATAGTATTTATCAAAGGAAAATATGACCATTTAATATTTCTGTTTACACAGTCCATACATGATGGAACAGAGTCAAACATAAACCCAAGGTTTTCCCTTCCCTTTGGATATCAGCACTAGGAGTTAGTTGTCAACTTCTAAGGTGACTGAAGAGTGTTGATCAACCAAGGGATAAGATTCAATCACAAGGAATTCTGTCTTGTCTGGATTCAATTTTAGAAAAATTTGGCAATTGCCCTACAGCCAGCCAAATAAACAGATCCACTGAAAAGAGCTCTTATAACATTTCTTGCAGAAGACCAAATGATCTGCATGTTGTCTGTGTGCATCTGGCTGAGCAGAGCATGTGTTCCAGGTCTGTGTACACAGCAGTGGATAAATCTCTGTAACATGCAGATTCCTGCCGAGGCCCCGAACATGCAAGAGACATAATCTGTTGACAACTTCTAGCCAAAGGAAACTGGAATTAAGTATGAACAACACAAACAATGTCAAATAGACTTTTGTAGGGTTGAAAAGCATTTTAATGAATTTCCTGTGGCAAGGCAGAGTAAAGGCCCTTCAGGAACAAGACAATAGAGATCCAGAAAGTGTCCGAAAGAGAGCCAGACCAGTCTTAATATTGAGAACAGCAATGTGTGTGTGTGTGTGTGTGTGTGTGCTTTGAAAGGAAAAAAAAAAATCCTGACTGAAGTTCATTCTAGATCTGATGACAGTTAAGATAAGAACAATGCCTAGCCTTGACTCTACCCCTTTGCTCTTAGTTAAATTAAAATTTTAAGGTGATAAATGTAAGGTATTTTGTCCTTTGTGAGCAAGAATTTTTTAAGACATGTTACAATTGCAGATTCCAAATATGATGGCAATTTCACAGAAGTCAGAGATTTACGGCAGGGTTAAGCTAAACCAAGAAAACCGAGACAGCCTCTCGCCAGAGAAGAAGGCCACAGATTAGGGACTGGAAGTGGCTGGCTAAAGCTGTGGGATAATATCATTTAAATCCTCAACAGAAAGCAAATTAAACTGCAAGAAATCTTGATTGCCAGATTCGTACGGACTAAAGAATACAAAGTGAACTCAAACTTCTAAGAATTCCTGTGTCGAGAATCGAAAAATGTCATCAGAGCAAATATTGAAATCTCTCAGAATAAGCGATTTCAGAGACGTTAGGGAGACAGGTACAAAACTAATTGACAGAATTCCAGAAAAGAGGATCAGGCCATCATAAGGGCCAGAGAGACTAGAGAAGCTGCACCCGAGAGAGCTCTTAAAGGGGCCTCACAACAAAAGAGTTACTGCTTTTTTTTAATATATATATATATATATATATATATATATATATAGTTTATAGGCAATTTTACATTCAAATGAAAACAATTATTCATGTGCTCTCTGCTTTTGCATCTGGAATAAAGCAGGTCCATCCAGTGTTTAATGTGGTTTCACCTACAATTCTGAAAGAAAAAAAAAATACAATGGCTACATGTGTATCTCATTGCTCTTATTTTCCCATAGCCGATGCCTGACGTTACATCTCTGACACTCAACCTTCTCTCAAGACTCGCCGAAGTGGACTACAGAGCATCATAAGTGTGGCAAATAATGGTCATTATTTTAAAGGCATAGAATTAGAGTGACAGAAAACTGGATTTTTTTTTAAATGGGTGTCTAGTATGTAGGATCTAATCAACACCATCTGACGTCCGAAGGTAGGATATATTTGGTGAGCTAAATCCTTGACAGATTTTCTTTTAAGTGTGAAATAAAAGCCTGGTGTTCAAAAGGGCCATGAGGACTAATGGAAATCTGACTGACTTTTTTAGACTGGAACAAAAGAGATCTGTGAGGCTGTCACCTTTACCAGCACTTCAAGGGACACAGAAAAAAAAAACAAAAAAAACAAAAAAACAAAAAAAAACAGAACACTCTTAGGACAAGCTTGGGGACAAGCTGAACATATCACCCCAGGTTGTTGGAATTTCAGTCAATGTTATAACGTTCCCTCTGAGGTTAGCTTGCATATGGCATTCCGTCCTATACAGAAGCTCAGAAAACTTCAGTTTACAGAGCTGAGCCAAGTATGCATTTGTCTCCAAATCAGGCTGTAAGATTAGCCTTGTCAATAATTTAACATTTAACAGAAATGAGTTGGAGATGGGGACTTAAAAATACAAATGTTTTGAAGTGATTCCTGACTGGAACGACTGGAATCCATACAAAAGAAGACAGGTCAAGAGGGATGTGTGGATTTTCTGTTAGAGGCTGCCATATATAATCGAGATCTTCGAAACTGTGCCACAGATCCCATGACAGTCTAAGGCAGTTCTGATGCTTAAATGAGCTTTTATGAAAGCCTTAGGTGGAAAGAAGTGCATGTAAATTCCAACAAGAACTAATAGAGACCCAACTTATTATAACATACAGTTTGTGAAAATTGCTCAATAGAACGAAGTGTATGTACTCGTACGCAAGTGCATACTTTTATATTGCACAGATATTGAGATTTCAAATGGCCTGACACACTTTAGAACCAGCAATTCTTGTCATTCCATGAAAGACAGCATGGAGTGACAAGGCAGTAGAAAAAAAAAATGTGATCAACAGCCTGGTTCCTACCTGGTCCCTTAGAAATAGGGAGACTCAAAAACTCGGCTTCTCCTAGCAGGATTTTTTATAATCATCCTAAATCTAGAAAGCGGAGGGTTAAAGCAAGGGTTAAACAGAAGGCCCAGCTACTTTGCAAGAGACTGGTAAATCCACTAAATCTCAGTCTAACAGGGAAGGCAAGCCCAGTGGCTGGAGGTTCCTAAATCCAGGCTCCTGAGCCATTTTCGCCCAGAATACTGGAGACGCTCAGGTGTAGTAAAAAGTCATGGCAGATTTTGTTGAGATAATTACAACTAAAATTACTCAGAACTTTTTCATTTTGCTTTGTCTTACACAAAATTTATCATGTATGAAATGCTTGTTTTATTTTTATTGTGTTTTGTGGGGATGCCTCCCTAACCTCAGTTCCTAAAGCCCGTGGGGTGTTTCTGTTGATTCTAGTGACACCTACTGGTAGAAGCAGAGATTCTCCCTAGTAGTTTTATGCACAGTGAATAGGTTGCATTTGTACCTAAGGGGAAACCTCTTTTCTCTTACCACACTTTACCCCTTTGGCTGATATAATGCATAATACCACATTACAGGACACATAGAAGATTTCTTACACATATCACAGAATTGGTTAATTTTGCCCCATTTCTCCTCGTCATTATAATCTTTGCCACAAGAATGGCTATGTTCTAAAAGATGTTCTGTCCCCAGCGCAGTAATCATTGTCATATGAATGAGCTATCATTCAATCCTAAAGGCTGAGATATTTTATTCTTACTTCTGTGACATTTGTATTACAGGGACAAAGGCTAACGCAAGAAAGGAAAATGGTATGAATTCCACTCAGCTTTTATCATTTTAAATTCTCATTTTGAGCTTCTTTCATGCCAGGAACTAAAAAGTAGTTTTTCCCTTAGGAAAAAAAGAAATATACTAAAAGACTAACGGACGTCAGGAAACGAAACAGAAAAATAACGTATATGAAACCAAACCTCTGCTGTATGCTCCTTTAATGTTTTACATCCACGTTATACACACCTGGTAAATTGCCACTGAAGTCATCATGGAAAGGGACCCAGAGTCACCTCCATCCACAGATCTCCAGCAGAAAGGATGCTGTGTTAATGTTAAGTCATGATGCAGGCAGGAATGGAAAACCACTACAGAATGCACTAGAGTGTCGCCGATCTCGCATCAAGTGCAGGAGAGCCTCAGCCACGCCTTTGTAACGGTCTGTGAACCAGGGCTTCTCAAGGCTTCAACATAAAAGGCAATGTATTAAACCATTAAAATGTTCAGAGGTCCCACTACATTGCCTTTCTTCTCCGTTCTTCTGAAAGGCATTTTTATAGTTCCAGTAAGTTGGGAATTAGTATAGGAACAAGTAGCAAAGCCTAAAAGACTAATGCAAAAAAAAAAATTAGAGAACAAGAAAAATTAAAAATAAGAAGTACTTTTCATGCAAGGCATACTTATGAGATAATTTAAATGTATTATATATGCATTTTTATTTTAAAACTTCAGTATAACTGCCTACCTGGTTTTGTTTCTTAAGAATTTGTTTCTATTGGTACTTATATAACCAACGTGTAGCTAATGTTTAGAATGCATAGTGTCCCTGAAGCATGCTATGACTTTCAAACAAAAACACACCTAATAGATTTTATAGATGAAAGCGATTGTTATTAAAATATAAAATTTAAATATGGGGCTGATATTTTAGAAAAATAAGTATTAGTATATATTATTAGAAATATTTCACTATAGAACTGATTTGAAGAAAAGAGACAGGAACACAAAGTATTCACTAATTTTTGAACTTCAGTTTTAGTATTTATTCTATAAGAAATATATTTAAGAATTAAATATTCTATTTCACAATATTATTTTGAAAATTAAAGCCACAAATACACACACATTATATATATATATATATGTATATATATATATATATGTATATATATATACATACATATACATACAATACAGGAGGGGGAGAAAGATAAAAATTTCTATGCTTCCTACTATGTATTTATCAGAAAAAAAACATATTTTTATTTAATCTATTAGGAGACTGTCCTTATTCTCACCCCTTGGTAGAAATGACAGGTAGAATATTCTAAGACTAAGAAGTAATTTCTGTAACTAGAAGTTCTTTGCTAGTTTCTTTAGAAATTAGAAGCTTTAATATCAACAAATGACCACTGAGAGCAATATTCATAGGCCTGGGATACTGCCATTGATTAAACGAAGAGCATTGCATTTTATAATACTGCGTCATAAACGTTGCATCCTTTCTTCTAAGCATTCCTCAATGCCCACCAACCACAGACTTTTCTCAATGGATGTGTGCAAATGTGTGAGTGTGTATGTGTGTGTGCTTCTTAAATGTCAGAACAGACTGCTTTCAGAAGAATACAAATATGCAAGTAGAAATACATTTAGATACAGTCATTTAAAGATATGAACATTCATATTAAATTCTCACTAAAATCTCCTTAGAATTAATTTTAACTCACCACAATTAAAATAAATATCCATCCATACACATATTTGTTTACTATTAATAATCGACTTTACAAAACATCAAACAGAATCAGAACAGTTTGCAAATAGTACATTGGGTATGACACTTCCTCATATAATTATAAAGAGGAAAGCTTGCTTCCTTTAAGTATTAATATTCCTCAGTCTGACACAAGACTGTTCTGACACAAAGACTGAAAATTCTATACCCAGGCTTTGAAATTGTTCACTTGGCATTTTGGTCATACAGCACTTTCAGTCTTGCTGAATATGAATATATTATGGATCAGCAGTGGATCTCCAGAAAACATTCTGGTTATCTATTCAGCATCTCACTCAAGACAAAAATGTCTAACTTGCCAGTGAAGCTAGGATTAATGTACTTCTCTAATTTGATGAAGGGTTGCTTGGCATCACTGTGGCCCCTCTCTCTCACGCAACAGTTTCTTTTGTAATCCTCTGTCTGCAAGGATAAAATAGCATCACACGCAGGAGTGAGCTTAGTAAGCAGCAATGAAGGAGATCCACTTCCACATTCCCCCACCCATTCTAAGACAGCAGAGCACCCACTGCGAAAGGGAAAGACTTCTGGTATGCACACAGCAAACATGTGGCTTGTGTTAAGATGTCTCTGAATCACATAGACAAAAGAAAAAAAAAAAAGGTGAGTGAATTCCATCAAAGAGCAGACAGAGATTGGTGTCTGATTCGTCACTACTATAATTTCTCTCCCTTAAGCAAACAGTTAAACTTCTTAGTGTTTAATTGAGGACAAACAGCATATGTACTCATCATAAAGTGCCTGAATAAACTAAATTTCTCATTAAACAGACTGAATATTTGTGTTCATTACATTGTATAAACTAAAAATATTACAGCAGAAAATACATACTGTTTTCAGCAAAATTATATTTTAAATAATTTTATTGTTGTATTTCCACTAGGATTTACTAACTGGATGATAATAACATGTAACAGATGAAAAGTAAAAATTAAGTAATCTGGACAGAAAGTTGTGGGGTAAATTAGAGCCAGTGAAGGAATTAAAGGCTTTAAATTGGGGAAGGCTGAGAAAAGACCAAAGAGTTTTGAAAAAATATATATCCATAAAAGAAAAATACATATAACAAGACTATAAGACAAAAGAGACAAAGAAAGCAACATAAGAAGATGAAGAAATTTTTAATACATGTATCAAAAAATCCCAGTGAAGAAATACAGGAACTGAGAAGCAAATATTTAAAAATGAAAAAGACAGTAGGCATGTTAAGCAGACTGCTGGGAGGGAGAGAGACAAGGAAGAGCTCAGAGTGGCATGGGCCTGGGGGATGCTCAGAAAAAATGAGAAACAAGAAAGTTAAAAAAAAAAAAAAAAAGACAAAAAAAGGGAAATTGTGGTAGGAGACACAAAGAAAAGACACACGGAGAACAGAGATAGATAGGAATAAATGAAGAATGAAACAAAGAAATTCAACAAAAATAGAATGAGAAGCCCACAAACTATTTACTTAATTACAGAGAGGAACTAATTGGTATGTATGTGGCTTCTCTGCTATAGCAGCAAGTGCTCTGTTTCTGTAAAGCTATTTAGAAATCTGCTCTGAGTTCATATTTGGAAAGGAGCTATCTAAGGATTGACCACATGAAACATCTCTTTCACTTGAATGGGTATTTTTTTTTTTTTGAAACAGCAAGTTCTGTAGAGGTATTTAAAAAAGCAAGATTAAACTAAACAACTTAAGAAACATTATACAGATTTTAAATATAGGTGCTTTTGCTTTTGTGGCTTCTTTCAATTCTGTGGTTAACAAGGAATGAGTTGATCTCCGTGCTACAATAACATCTACCACTATGAATTTTAAGAAAACATCAACAAGTAAAACAACCCTATTTGACATTTTAATTTTGACAAGTATCTCCATATAATTAAAGAACACTTTATGACTAATGCACAATGTATTTTAAATAGAGATCATCGTAATAACATACATGCCTACATATGTCATGTATGTAGAATACAGATTCCTTATACAAAAATCATTACATTTTGAAGAGTATGCAGTATTTTTCTTTGTGCCATCCTTCAAATGACATTTTTACATAAAAATTATATTTATTTATGAAAATTAGCTTTTCTTTTCTTTTTGCAAATTTTATTAAGTACATAGTCAAACAGTCATAGTCAAACAATCATAGTTATACAATTGAATTACATACTTATAGAAAACAAATGAAGACATGGCCATAGTGACAGTAAGTTGAATGGATGTCCAACTATAGTAAAGGTAGAGTTGATAGCTCATAATTAGTCTAATAGTATTTTTGTCCAGTAGAAATGTGTGCAGGGGAGGGGACGAATGAAATATTATCATCACTAATATTGTGCTTATTATGCAGAAAAATATAACTCAACAAACTGGTCCCTTAGTATATGCCTTTATCATCTCTCACTTGGTATATTAAGCTACATAAAACATTTTTAATGCTAGAATCATATATGAGTTCCTCAGAAACTTGACCATGATGTCATTACTTGCAACTTCTTTCTTTAGAGTACAGTCTAGGCTGAATTTAGCGTAGTACACATTCTACTCATGTATTTAATTAAAAACTAACTCTAGTAGAAACCATGTAAAACATTCTCTTACAAACCAACTGTACAAGTGAAATATGGAAAAGAACCATTTTAGAACAATTCATATAAAAAGTAATAAAGTTTCTCTTGGGCACAAAATTCAACATGAGTCAACAGAATAGTTTAAATTATCTTTAACAGAATAAAAGCCTCTGCTCCAGAGAGACTGCCCAGGCACCTGATGACCAAAACAGTATACGTGACCACCTGATCTTTCTGAGCACAAGTCAAGAGATACTTTTCAGTGTCTGACATGGTCCAATCTGTGTCTGACACATGTGAGCTGTGCGTGGTGAAGAAGTGTTTTAGTAGGTTTTAAGGAAATTTCCCAGGGCTTCAGGAAGTTTATTCTGAAGAGGGGCTCTTATAACCATCAATAATTTCTAGACAGATTAAAGAATACATTTTTTTTCTGTCCAACTTGGTGGAGCTGAAAGAATACAAACAAATAAACAAGAAACAAAAAACAAAACTGAACAACAACAAAACAAAA
The DNA here is from genome assembly GCF_008632895.1 of Mastomys coucha. Lineage (NCBI taxonomy): Eukaryota > Metazoa > Chordata > Mammalia > Rodentia > Muridae > Mastomys > Mastomys coucha. Next base: position 2,982,291 of record NW_022196899.1, read on the forward strand.
CATGACTCCTGACGAGCTGCTATAGGCAAGACCTTCCAAGCAAATTAAAAAGAAGACTATAGCATGCCTTAAACAACATGCCAGAAACTGTTGCCTGCTTAGTATCATTTAATCTTTAAACTGCCCTGCAAACGAATGAGAGTCGTCTTCTGTGAAAAATTGGGTTTGATGAAAGTAACTGAGGAGGAAGTGTTTATTGTGTTGTGTTATCTGCCATCAGGAGTTTGGAATTGAAAGTAGAGTGTCTCCTCTGGGAAAATAAATGACCACTCTGGGACAAATAGAAAGCAAACATAGGTGTTCTGCCAAAACATGACCTAACATCCACAGAGTAGTTACCGCTAATGTCCCTGCCATGGCTGACGTTTATTTCTAGAATAAACTTTAAACATACAAGAAAAAATTAATAAAAGTGAAATTGAACATTTGAGTTCCTAAAGAGATATTGAATATAGGACCACAACACACATACACACATACATACATACATACATACATACATACATACATATATACATACATACATACATACACACATACACAAACACGCACACACACACACACACACGCACACACACACACACATGCACACACATTAGAAGGGAGGTGAAAGAAATATAAATTGTGTAAGCTGGCTCACTAATTCACTGTTATGTAATAATGTTCTACAAAAGTTCTTACACATTTTCTGTATTTAATCTGTATTTGCTAGATGAATTTTTAAATACTTATATATGATATACTTTAAAGTGATAATATAAAAGGCACAAACTTATGAGAAATCTGAAATTATCATGCAAGGTCACAAAATTCTTCATGTATTTGGCAATTTCACTTAAAAATCATGTATTGAATATGATAAATGGTAACGCATGAAGAATAAAGTTTCAAAATGTGTGTATGTGTTGTATGTGTATGATGTGTGGGTCTGTATTTGTGTATATATGTTTGTGTATGTGTGTATGTATGTGCATGTGTGTGTATGTGTATGTATGTATATATATGTGTGCTTCACACTGGCTATAGAGTATGTATTAAAAATTGAGCAGCAGAAGTAGCACAGTGCCATATAATGGACAAGAATCTTTCCATGACACTATCAGAAACATACAGGGGAGAACTGGGTGGTGACTGTCAGGAAGCATATATGAATTCAGCCATTGGGGTCCTTACTCAATCAAACTTAGCAAACGTATGTGCTTTCAATTATATTCTTAATAGTTTGCAAAACAAACAAGAAGGACAAACAACGGTATGGATATTCAAGATCTAGAGGATTATTAAGTACCCTTGATATGATATTTTCATATCACACATGTATGAGGAAACATTAAATTACATGTGTATAAAGTTACTAATAAATTACTACATTTTCATCTAATAAATAATAGCCTGAAGAATCAAGATGAATAGAATACTAATTATTTTATTTATCAAAACACATAACTTCATAATATATATAAGGAAGAATATGAAGACATTTTACAAATACTTTGAAATAATACCTAGAAAACTATCATTGAAATGTAGTACTCCTAATTTTGGGCTATATAATTTGAATTGAAATAAAGAAATAATGAAGATGTCAAAAGAAATTCATGACAACATTAGTAGTTTACAGTAACCTTTTAAGGCACTAGAAATCATACATGTATGGATCCCTCAGCTCCATAGAAAATGGAGAAAATTTCAAGCAGAGTCAAATGAAGACATACAAGAGAGGTTCCATGAGTGTGTAGTAAAGAAAGTCATTTCATGATCAGGCATTAGCTTCTGAGTATTTGTCTTCTACAGAAACCAATTGTATCTTTCTTCCCCTTTTACAGTACAAAGATTAGAAATTAACAGTAGACTATGTTCAAATACAGAGAAGGCTGCTGTTACTGATATAAGGATGTAGCATGATTTGTATAAACAAAAAGTGTTCTCTAAGGATAACATAGTTTTAGGTTTGGGAAGCTAAGTAAATTTGCCACAATTCGTATTGCAGCTTGGATAGTTTCTAATGTCACATTAGAAGAATCAATACATACTTAAGCATCATTGAGTTATTACAAATTAGTGCATATGGCCCATGGAAGGAGACAAGAGCTGAGCACTGTAATTATGCAGTGAAGAGATTTCATTTCTGAACCATTCACTAAAGTCATTCTTAAATACAAATGTCTACTGAAACATTCACTAAAGCTATTCTTAAATACAAATAAGAAAAGTCTTGAGGAAAATAACATGAAACTTTCGTTCCATGACAATATAACGATTATCAAAGTATCACTATCACTAGAAAATGGAAAACTAAAAATTGAGCTCCTGTTTATTTTCAATTATTGTAGAGCTAACACGAGTCTCCTGGGGGGAAAGAAAAGTAACTTCATGTGAATTTATGTTGACCTAAAATCTTTAAGGAGTAACAGACCTGAACTGAAACTCTTTAGATTAAGTGAAAGGAAATCAAAATGGCACCTTGAAGATAAGTATTCAAAATTCATACATTCCCTAAAATAGTTAACCCTCCAGGCTATATCTGTATTACATTAAAATCTCATAAGACTTTGTTCTTCCGCTTTTTTGTTTGGCTCAAAGTATTTTATTAAAAGTAGGCAGAATTGTTAGAAGCTATCCTATTTGTCTATTTGCTAATAAGGAACACTTTTAAAAGAAATATCTTAATTAATTATCTGTCTACTCAAGTACGAACTATCTGCTATAGAAATCAAGTGGAATAGAAGCTCAAGAACTAAGATTTTCCAGTATTCATGGAAGATTCAATTATAGGACTCTGTTCTAAATGCTCTGATGTGGAGCTCAGTGTGGGAAAAGTGGAGAATGTGAGATGATTTCTGAGACTAATTCTGCAATCTTTCTTCCCAGTAACCACCTTTTTTTCTATCTCTGTGACGAGCCAAGTCACAGTGTAACACTGCCCTCTACTTTACCAGAACCTAACTTTTCCTCCTTGCTCAACTATAAGTCTCAGGTTCTTAGATTGTAACCTCAAGTTTCCTCTTTGTTAAATAAATAAATAAATAAAACAAAGAAAAACAAACTCAATCTGGAAACTGTTCCTTATTCTTTGCACCCAAGAAACAAAACAATCTAGATTATTAGATTGATTGTCACAATGGAACTTAAGAGCAGAAGGCAGTTTTATACCTAGAATTCTCTTTAGATAGCTGAAATGCATAAGAGACAGAAGAGAGGATATTTTATATTTTTGTGACTGTCATTACATCCCTCAATCTAATGTGTAGCTATTGTTTTCCTTCAAAGCCTAATGAATGTCCTAAGAATAATACTGTTGTAATAGTTCAGATATGGGCAAAGCTCTCTCTGTTCTCATGACTGTAGCATTAATTACAGCAGAGTGCAGTGAGAATTAAACTGACCCATCTCTGCTGGGACCAATTTAAAATGAGAAAATAGCAAATTTACAGTGACCCATTAAACACAACAACTAGTTCCCAACATCAGTCATTAACTGCCTGTAAGTCATGGTCTTTTATTCAAAACAAACACAAATTATCAGACTCTGATATTCTCTTGTGAAGAAAATGATTTGTATATTTCTGATTGCCAAATGTATATCACACATCATTATATGTATGCAATTTGAAGAGGGTAAGGCAAGCTATATAACACATAATGCCTTCTTGACTTATCATTTCTTCATAGAACATTTTAAAAAGGATGACAGTGACTTTTAAAAAAACCATTGTTATTATCTCTAATTACAATGTTACATCACAGATGTTTTGATCATATTTTTTTCCTAACTGAATTTTGTATCCTTTGTTCAACATCTTTTCCTAAGTATCCCATTCCATAGTAACCACCATTCTAATTTCTGTTTTTGTGACTTCAATAGTTTCAGATTATGCATGTTAGACCATGTAGAATTTGTCTTTATGTGTCTGGTTTAATTTAACATGATATTGTCCATGAGGATTCATGCTTCTGGAAGTGATGGGATTTTCTTATTTTTAGACTTGGATGATATCCTGTTGTGCATATATGCCATGCTTTCTTTAGCATGATCATTGCCCTGGCTTGGTTCTTTGACTCAGGTATTGGGAATAGCCCCTGCAATGAAAATGCAGATGCAAACAGTTACACTTTCAAGAATCTGTTTCATTTTTTCTAGCTATGCATTTGCTGATTGGATTATTTGGTCATATAATAGTTTAATTTTTAATTTGTTTAGTAACCCGTGTCCTATCTACCACAATAGCCCTACATTGCAGCACTAATAAAGAATGTATAAACACTCTCCTTTGCAATCTACTTTCAGGAGCTTGCTGATAATTCTTAAATAGACAGATTTTATACAATCACAGATTCTGAATCTCTAAATATTTTTTTAGTTATTCTTCAACATGCTTTT